>NW_006239142.1:511414-554237 GCF_000226075.1 Solanum tuberosum | reverse complement strand
ACATGTCATTTAATCTTATGATATTTTACATTTCATGCGAAAAATATTAAATATTATTTTTTTCATATGAAAAATATTAATTTATTAATACAACATAAAAGTAATAAAGGACAATATATAAAAATATTTGAAGTATTTGATATTTTATTAAATTAATATATAGCCGCACAACGCGCGGGTACGTATACTAGTGAAGAACAATAATAAAGAAGAAGACAATTGAGTTAATATTTATTTTTTCCAAGTTTATTTTAACACATGACCAGTTTTTATTGGTCAGTGCTGTCTAAAAGTTGCACCCACGCGCTTAACATAGGTGAAATCACGGACTCAGTCACGTAGGCCGAAAAGTGGTAAACAATTAACTAAAAAATAAGTTCAGGGGGGTAATAGGACCTTAGTAAAGGTTAGGTGTGTCTCAGGGATTTTGGGCATAGGCTGGGGGGGTACTTATGCATTTTCCCATTAATTTTTGCTAAGATTATAACTTTGTTATTAGGGATGGCAATTGGGGCAGGACGAAGCACTTGTGGGGAAAATTTGCATGAGTCCGCGAACACTTCACCCCGTCCCACCTCACCCCGCATAGCAAAACAATCAATTTTCAATCTGACCCGCCCACCTTGCCTCATGTCTGATAATTTCCCCCCTTCACAGCCTTGTGTTATGAGCAACCAAGACCAATTCTCTGGCAGTTGTGGTGATAAGGGAAATCCAAAAGTCTACTTATTGAAAACTCACCTCAGAAAAAAACGAAGATTGAGGTAGAATGTGAAGAAATTGATAGGATCAGTCACCTACCTGATGCTCTTATTGTTCAAATTCTTTCTCGATTGTCCATAAAAGATGCGTTTAGAACAACTATTCTCTCTAAAGATTGGCAATACTTCTGGACTTTTATCGACAACATTGTTTATGAAGAGGAGTATGGTCGTTCAGATAGATCGACAGTGCACAAATTCATTTCCTTAATAGATAATGTACTACCTCTCCTTAGCTTCTCTAGCATTAAAAAGTTCAGTCTAAACGTTGTGTTCACAGATGATGATTATGTTGTGTCTTATTTTCCCATAATTGACAAGTGGCTTGAATTTGCTATGAGTAAGGAAGTGGAGGATTTACGCCTGAATATACGCTATAGAAATATTAATTCAAGTCATCCCCAACCCTATAGCTTGCCACAAGTTCTCTGCAGTATTTCATCGATTGTAACACTCAACTGCGATAATTGAAAAATATCAGAAGATTGTGTACTAAATTGGACATCTCTGAAGAGTTTAATGCTGCAAAGTTTGTTTCTCCTGGATGAACACATTAAACAAATAATGTCAAATTTTACTCAATTGGAATCTTTGGAGCTACATGAATTTTGTGGTTTTAGTCGTTTGCACATGACTTCTCCAAAATGTAGGCGACTGCAATTGACCCAGCACGATCATCCTTACGGGGATTAGTATTTATACGAAGGTGATGTATGTTGCTTAGAACTTGTTGCTCCATATGTTGAACATTTAACGATTACTGGGGTTTTAAGTCGTACGAAAATTAACCTCGGGGAGTTGTCATCTTTGAACCATGCCACTTTTAATCTCTACTGTGATGAATATGATGAAATGGATGTAAACATAGAGAAAGATCTGTTTCTAAGCGATCATTGTGCTAATGAGCTAATACTCTCATCCCGGTTTATCAAGGTCAGTTATGAGTCCCAAATGTCTCTAGTCTTTTTATGTTGATTGTGAATAGAGCTCCTCTTTTTATCATCTGCCTCATTCTTTTGTTCAGGTAATTTCCAATTTGATGTTGGAAGAGGAACACGTCTCCTTACCGTTGATGGAATGCATATGATTGACAATAAGTTCTCGTAGTTCAAAACTTTCCTTCCCAATGCTAGACAACCTCTTTAGGTCAACTCGTAATTTGGAAAATTTGATGATATTTGCTGATAAGCCGGTATGTTTTCAATTCAGAATATATTTATATCAAATGTTTATTGATCCTCTACAGCCTCAACAACTTCAATTTCATTACTATAGTTGTTAAGCTTAAAGCTTATCACCTAACCTGATTTTTCCTTGTTCGGTATTTGTAGTACCATCCTTTTTTTGAGGTCGAAGACATTGATTTGCTGGAAGACAAGTACCTCTCCCTTGAAGAAAACATATTCAAAGTTTCCTTACAAAATTTGAAGAATATCAAAGTTATGCCATTTTGTAGTCGCACGCGTAGATCTGACGCAACGGAGCTCCATCAATTCTTGAAGTTCTTACTTGAGCATGCAATAAATCTGTAGAAACTGGTTATAGTGCCAGAGCATAAGGAATACAACAGTTGTTCTACTGATACCTCATGCCTGATGAATTATTTGTTACCTTTTCCAACAACTTCTATGAGTGCAATTATTTCCTTAGGAACAGTTAGTCATAATGTTTTCTATAGTGATGTTTGAAACTCTCTTGTACTTATAAAGACACATGAGATTGGGATATGACTATAATTCAAATATTGCTTGTTTGTTTGTTTGGCCAAGTAATTTCTTTAGTCACTTTTTACTGTCGAAATATCATTTTGATGAAGTTAGAAGTTAGTATATGCTAAGATTTTTCGAACCATTCTTCGTAGGTGTATAGGTTCATACCTGGTGATTAATTCCTAACTATTTATGGGTGTTAAGGCCCAATTATAAGTGTGGAAAGTGTATTAGATGTGAATCAAGTTCATAAGGGACTTCTAGCATACAAAGAGTTTTGTGGCCTAATACCAGCCAAATGACAGGTCTCAGAGTTTTCTTTCCAACGCATTTGACCATTCGTCAATCCGAGTTATGTGCTAAAAGTTATGTCCATTTTAGTGGGTACTATGTAGTTTGCGAACCGTCAAGCGACTGCGCAGGAACGTTAGTGTTACTGCCATGGCCGCATGACCTAGGCTCCAACTGCGCACGTTCGCTCTGAAATTCTTTTAGTTTTTTCTTCTTTTCATAGTTTGAGGAAGGGTCTTTTTGTCATTTCCTCATTCCATAACCCGAACCCTTGACTATTAACTTCCTTCAAAAGTCAAATTTAATTAGATTTCATATGTTACGATAAACTCCTCTCTTTTTGTCCAACACTTCAAAAAACAATATTTTTAAGAATGCTAGAGATTGCAACCACGATTCTTCCTCAAATTTCAAAATTAAGGTATGTAGGAAAATGTCTGAAGGATGTAAAGAAACATATTAAATATTATTGTCAGTAATGCTTTATTAATTTGTTACTCCAAAACACATTTTCAGTCTAAAATATTACCGAATTCTACATATTTAAAATCTTGCATATGTGCATATATTTTTTTTCATACCTCATAATTTGCGGATAAGATTGATATAAATATTTTGGAAATGTTCATAAAGAACAAATTAAAATGATGCATTTTAAATTAGTGGTCAGCATAGTTATCACATAAATCTATTTGCTCAAAACTATGAATTTGTCATAGTCAATCAGCTTCATTTTGCAGAACTCTTTATTCAACCATCATTCCAACAATTATGAAAACTAGACTCAAAGTCCTTCAATTTGATGTGTTATAGGTCTTCTAACTCTCAATATATTTGGAGATATGCTCATCACAAGTCGGCCCATAAACAAGATTATACAAAACTCTCTTATAATAAACCTGTCACCTAAGATTATTGTTTCAAAGCTCCCTTTGGCCTCTAACTTTCGTCTAAGAATTTCAATTGATTTTATATAGTTATTACTTGGTATAACCATCTAATTGTTATTATTCTACGGACATCTCAATGACGGTTGATGTAAAATACAATAAATTGACTCATCAAACATAAAATTGTTATTTTAAACGTTAAAAACTTATGGGATACTGCATATACACATCCTCTAAAATCTTTCAGCTCAATTGGAAATATTTCATCCCAAGTCCTTCCGGCACTTGAGTGTGTATTAATTGATTATCATCATAGATCTCAGGCTACTACTAGCTCAAGCTATTAGATGAGGGTTGATAGCCCCAAATCTTTGTTATTGGTTGTTTTCATAATCTTCACTTCCTTATCCAAGCAAGTTTAGAATTGAGGCAAGTTTCAATGTATAACATAAAAGGCCAGTAGTATTGATGGTCAGTCTCAAAAATCTAATACAACAAACAGACTGACATTAAAGAGACAATGACCCTCAAATTAGGCTATGTATCGCCGTGGATTAATAGTCACACAAGGCAGCAGAGATTGTTGGTTAAGCAACTCATTCTACCTTCTTGCTTTCTTTGGCTTCAGCTTCTTCCGCGTCTTTTGTCTTTCCTTCGTCAAACTCCAACAACTGCTCAACAAAAATATCAAGAATACAGTTTCAGTATTCGAAACAGAAATGTAATATAAACAGATTGTCAAGAAAAACATACAGGCTTCACATCCCTGTTCCATATGCAATGTACCGCCAAGAATCCAACAAATATTGTGAGTGCCAAACCAAATGTGTATCCTAAAAATGCACTCTTGAAGTATTGGGGTGCCTTCCCCCTGGAGACATCAAAACGGAGTGCCAATGCAACAAAAATGCCTGAAAGATTGAAGTGATCAAATGTTACCAAGTGTATCTACTCAAGCAAAAAAGAAGTTGCAAAAGAAAATGATGCAAGACCATGGCAAAAACCAAATAATAAGAATTTGTGAAAGAAAAATAAGTTCAGTAGCTAGAGTAAAAGAAATAAAACTTTTCTTCAATATGGTAAGACCTCATCCCTCATTCCTTCTCGAGGGACCAACAGTGGTTTTTTCAACTTTTTCCTCTTACTGTCTCAAACCCCAAACCTCATGGTTTGAGATGGAGGATCCCTCTATTATGCTTAATCTCTCTGGTTTAGTCACAAAAAGTAAGCTAATAATTTGTAAAGTTGCATTCGTGGCTATTTACAAATAGCACAGGTCAAAAATCAGAAAAGATCTTTCATGCAAATGGAGGTTATACCTGGGATAACTATATCTCCAAGACCCAGCATTGAGAAGGGGCGTTTAGCATCCGCTGTGGGAAACAAAAGCTGCAGACAAAGCAATTTTATAATCAGGACACAGTGACTAACAAAGTGTGGAATGGAAAATTTAAAGAACCAGCTACATAAAAAAAGGTCACTATCTTGATAGGAGCATCAAAAGATTTGGCTACACTGACCATCACAAAAAGTCCTGCCTGCATTTTTCGAAAGCCATGGGCATTCTCATGAAGTTCTTTTCCGGATATTTGGAAGAGTCAAATAAGGAACAACAAAGGGATATTTGGTTTAAGGCTAGAAACATAAATAGAATGACACTTATGAACCATGTACAATTACATATAATACACAAATTTCTTCCCTTACCAATAGTATGGCACCAGTCTTAAATGATCCAAGTGAAAGCATTTCAATACCCTGAAATCAAAATGGCAAAGGAAAATCCATATCATTCATCAAGGTAGACATGATTAGACTCAAGAGGGGACCAAACACTTTTCAGCTCTGCAAAAGTCTCCATTCATTCGAAGCATACAAATAGATAATAACAAGTAACGTTGGATCATTGTAAGGACCCAATGTGGGATGTGGGTAGGACGCATGTCACAAGTAAGAACTGTATCAATGACAAGGATCCTGGTGTTTTAGTGGGAGCACAGTAGAGGCAGGGGCGGCTGGTAAGGTATAAAAAAAGTTTTTGGCCTTAGGCCCTAATAAATTGGGGGCCTCATTTTTTAGTTAATTAGGTAGAATTAAACTTTTAAAAAAAAATAGAACTAAGACAACAAATGCAAATGGCATTAATGATATATATATATTTCATATGATGTTAACATATCAGGGGCAGCTGGTAAGCATCCCTTTTACTAATTTGAGATTAGGGCAATCATCGATGATCAGCTGAGAGAGGGAGGAGGGAAGGGAAAGAGACTGGAGTTGATGGCAGGAGGAGATGACTAGACTTTGAAGTGAAGTGAGGTACCGAAAACCTTCTGTCGGTAGTGAATGGAGTTGATGTTGGTCATTTAAATGGAGCTGAGAAAGAGATGAGGGAAGCCCTTCTTCCACCATTGACTGAATTTGAGGTATATCAGCAATGCATAGATATTCAAGAGATGAGAGGCTTTTGAGAAGTTGGCTGCTTAATGTTTTCATATTGGATACCTCAAGCCTTTGAATAGAGGAAGGCAACTCCCAATTCTCACCGGCAAGAATCTCTTCGTCACTCCCATCATGATTGATCCATAACTCTCTGAGACAGGAGAGTCTCTGTAAACGCCATTCCTTTCGTCCATTCACTAGTTTCTTGCAATTACGGATCTCAAGCATTTGTAAATTGAAAGGCAATCCTCCTTCTGGAAAGAACTCTATTTCTGGACAATAAGACAGATGCAGTTCCTTAAGAGAAGGAAGGAGTTCCTGCATATGTTCTGGCAACCACTTCAGCTTCGAACATCGGATAATACGCAAATGCGTCATCTGAGTCCCCCCACAGGCCCCTGAAAGTTTTTCAAGATTCTTACAATTCCAAATACTGAGACTATCAGTAGCAGTAGGAATAAAAAACTTAGTAAGGTTCTGGGAACTAAATACATCCAATTTGCGTGCTCTTGGGACCAACTCAGGTGATATATCATCTATAGAAGTGTCAAATCCACACAGTGTCAATTTCTCGAGAAACATGTTACAATAACTGCTAGAAATCATATCACCAACTGGTGCCTCCAATTTCAATTTCTGGCAACGAAATATGCCTATTTCCTTCAAGGTACTCGGAAGAATGCTAAAAGGAAAGGAGGTGAGAGAGTTACACTCACCAATAAATAATCCCTCAATCTGCTTCATTCCTTCAAGTTGGGATCCAAACAGTTCACTGTCATCAAAAAGTGGAGAATCATCAACATCAAATATTTGTAAATTTGAAAGTTGGATAGGTGTCTCCAAATTGAGTACAGGACATCTTGAAATTATCAATTCTGTCAGAGAAGAAAGATTTTCAGGCAACTTCCCAATCAACTTCGGACAATTTTGAATTGAAAGCTTCTCAAGTGCAGGGAACTCTCCATTTCCTAGTACGTGCCATTGCTTCCACTCCGGCATGTCTTCAAATTCAAGCTTCTCAAGAGAATTAAAAGGCTTTTTGAAGGACAAACTACCAAAGAATTCTTCAGTGACCTCTGTTATTCCGTGCATCTCTCTAATGGAAAGGAATTTCAAAGAACGGAGTTGCCCTAGTGCTGGCAAGGAATCACAGTCCTTGCAGTGGCAAAGAGACAATTTCTCCAGCTTATAAAACAAAGGATCAGCTAGCCAATTTGGAAAGTTTGTCCCTCTATATCCAGTGATTTCGACTTCTTTTATGTTTGTGTGTGGGCATAGCTCATCAAGTATGTCTCTTTCAGTTTGTGAATTGTCTGCAGTACTACTTCCACTCCACTCCAATGATAATTTTTCAACATGATTCTTCTCCCTCATCTTTGCCTTCAAAGCTTTCCTTCTATCAACCACATTTTGCAACTCTAGAATTGATAGAGATCCATACAAGTTATGCAGTTCACCCAAATCTTCCATCCTCAAACCACCGCAATCACTTATAAGAAACTTGGCTCCCACTAGCACATCGAGACTTTTCAACTTGCTCAGATGGAGCGGCATCTTCAAGAGATAAGTGTTGCTAATGTTGAGGTGACGCAAGTTGATCAACTTCTCCATTTGTAGCGGTAGATCTTCAAGATCATCACAAGATGATAGGAGAAGTGTCTCTAAGTTATACAACACACAAATGGAATCTGGCAACCTTTTAATCTTTGTCCGAGAAACATCCAAAAATCTCAGGAACTTTAATTTGATAAACAAGTCATTTGGCAACTCAACAATCTCATAGCATGACAACGATAATGCCCTTATGGATGTTAGACTTGGCAATAGGTTATGCAGTACCCTCTTGCTTAGCTTAATTTGGTCACGGAGCTGGATATTGATTGGAAGAAATGACTTTATCTTCTCTGATTGAAAGAGGGAATTCAATTTCTCAAAGTCACCACCTTCTCCCATTGAATAGGACATGTGCCGACATTTTTCCAACATATGAGATCCTTTGTTCTCTTCCAACCTTATACAAAGATTTGAAGATACATTTCGGGCCAAATCATTGATAAGGTCATGCATTAAGAATCCCTCCGGTTTCCATTCAGACTCTGGGACCTTTTCGAACAGCGATCTTGATCTCAACTCGAAAAAGTATTGGTCACCTGAATGAAACTGTTGTACAAGACCATTAGCAATCCACAGGTGAATAACTTGGTCTTTGCAAAATTGATAACCTTTGGGATATATTGCACAATAAGCAAAACATCGCTTCAAATGTGGAGGAAGATCATTGTAGCTCAACATCAGCGCTGGTAATATAACATTAAAAGAACTTGGCAGCTCCCATATTTCACTTCTTAAAATGTCTCTCCACTCATCCACCTCTGATTTGCAGCGTAAAATACCAGCAAGTGCCTTTAGAGCTAAAGGCAACCCTCCGCACTTGTCTGCAATTTTTTTTCCAACTTTTTCCAATTCTGGATGTTCCTTAGGATCCCTATTTTCTAGTGAATGTCGTTTGAATAAATCCCAAGAGGCTTCACTAGATAGAGTTCCCACGTTGATTGCTCCGCTACCCATCATCAAAGCAACACTCTCCTTACGTGTAGTTACAATGATCTTACTTCCCATACGTCCTTGTACAAAAAGATTTCTCAAGTCATCCCACTCACTATAGCTATCATTCCACACATCATCAAGGACAACAAGAAACTTCCTTCCTGACAGGCCTTCCTTCAATTTGACCTGCAGCTGATTAAGATTGTCATAACCCTTTGAGTCACATGAGCCAATTTGTTGAAGTAGCCCTTTTGTTAGTCTGAAAGCATCATATTCCTCAGTAACACAATGCCAAGCTTTCAAATCAAAATGGTCATTCACCTTCTCATCATTGTAAACCGCTTGAACAAGTGTTGTCTTACCCACACCGCCCATTCCAACAATAGGAACTACAGTCAGGTTTTTTCCATTTGCATCTTCGGACAATAAACGGTCAATCAAATCCTCAAAATCATTCTGCCTACCAAAGATATCAAAATTATCAACCAAAGAAGTTGAAGGTGTTGTAGTTTCTTGTTTAGTCAAACCAAAATGCTCCTTTAAGCCAAGGGGACCAATTTTCTTTTGCAAATCCTCCAATATTTCAATAGTGTCTTCCAACTTGTCCTTTATGTCAAGAAAGAAAGCATCACTTACTCGATGGTTGCTAGTTTCTGCAAGATTTTGATGCTGGCCTTCCACCTTAAGCCTCAAAGCTTCATAATTGACTTGTTCCATTAAGTTTTCAGCAGTGTCCACAGCATCTAGAAGCTCATTAAACCACTGGCTCACAAATTGATCTGATGCCTGCGTATTCTCTGCATCACTTAGCACAGCTTGAAAACAAAGCAAAGTCGTTCTCAGCTTCTTCAAGAGACGAACATCATTTGTATGCTTCTGAAACATCTCTAGAACATTCAAAGCTGAAGAGATAAATGCACCACCAACTGCTAAGCCCACCTCCATTTCTGAAATCTGCAAAGCAAAACACAAAATGATTTTAAGAAATTTGAGAAGATGAATGTTTCTATCTTCAATTACTAACAACTTTACTTTACCTGTTGAATGCTAAGAGTAATTTGCAAACAAGAATGATCACTGATTTCTCTCTCTCTTTTGCTAGTAAATTTGCAAACAACAAGTTGTAACTATGTTTGCTAGTGCCTATTCATTGCTTTCTCAATTGAGTAATTGAGGGTAGTTGGGGGACGTTGTACAAAATGGGGACCATTTAGACACCAAAGTCTTGTATCATTTAAACATCAATACAAGGTTCAATTGTGCTATTTTGACATTTTTGGCTAATTCAGCCAAATACGTTAAAGTGTGCAACACACTCGCGGATAACATCTCAATATTTGAATTGCACAAAATGACAAAATTACTTCCATATTTGAATTGCACAAATTACTTTCCTGGGGTGTTTGACAATTAATGAGTCCTGTTTTAAGGCTTGTAGTCCTTATTTGAAAACTAATTATTTGAATTAGTATATATGAATCTTCAATATATCCATTTGATCTCCGACTACTACGATCGTTGGGAGCTGGATACCTTCTTGCATTATGTTAAGGTGGTGGACGAATTTTATCATTGAAAGATGCAACAATGGGAGGATGAACAAATGGATATATTGAGGATGAAAAAACACGTGTGAGAAGGATCAAATATATCCCTTTATATATATATATTAAAACGAATCTAGATTGAATTTTTTACTTTTGTTAGAGAAAAAGAGTATATGTGAGTCATTTGTGTAGCAATAGAAGTATATGTGAGCTGCTTTTTTAACGAGAGCCAATGAGCCATATAAACTTTATATCACAAGTTAAAGAAGTATATCAGACCATTTTCTCTTGAAACATGTTGAGCAGGTCAGCCACAGGAGCAAGCCTATCAAGTCATTTTTTACTCCTTTCAAAAGTAAGACTTTTCAAACAACAAGAAGACACGATAAATTGAAGCAAACTCATTACTTTCTCAATGTAATAATTGAAGCAAGGGAAGAAGAGTAATTTATTAGGGATGTAGAAAGGGGGGCCTAGGTGGGGGACTCAAAAATAAAAGAACTTAAAATGATAGATTTCTACACAGTTCATCATAGCGTTAAAAGGGACCTATCATATTAAAAATGCATAATACATAAACCCTTAACAGGGCTTCAATGGACAACTATACCCTCCAACTTTGAGTGTGCACAAGTAAAGATTTAAATTTGTATAAAATTAACAAGTAGACACACGTGTCCTACATGACATAATACGCGTAGGATGCCACATACGACACAAAATTGTCATGTAGGGTGCTATGTAGGACGAATGTGTCTATTTGTTCAATTTTATACAAGTTTAAGTGTCTACTTGTGCACACCCAAAGTTAAAAGTCATAGTTGCCGGCTGACGCCAAGTTAAGGGTCATGTTTATGTATTATGCCTATTAAAAATATGTTTTCTTTACATTCTTGAAAAGTTCTCTCTTTTATTTTAAAAAAAGAAATCATTCTTGAAAATATTATTGATGAATTTTGAATTGAACAGAACTTGTAATTAGATTCCATGTGGTTACCTTTTAAATCAAAATAATCTCTTTTTATAATCACTCATCATGTGTGATCTTTTCTATTGAACTTACTGCATAGATGCATCGAAATATTTTAATAAGTTAATATTTGTGTATTCTAAAAAGTAGAACCTCTTTGATACTTTTAGTTTGTCCATGATTTATCAAAAGTTTAAGATCACAAAATTTTAAAAACACACATATTTTTAATTTAAAATCATAAATTTTAAAAATCTCTTTTTTATTTCGTAAAACTTGTGCTCAAATAAGCTAAAACACTTAAATTGAGCGAAGTTAATACATCAATTTTGCAATCATGTGCTCTATTATATATATATATATATATATATTGATTGTTAGGTTATTGTGATGTAGTGGAAAAGGACATGAGGCCATGACTACACAAGTTGTGCCAAAAGTAATTGATAAAATTTAATGGTCACCAATCAACTTACCTACCCCTCTTAATTACACATCAAAACCTAGCAAAAATAATGTGAGAATTTTTATTTTTTAAAAAAAGAAGTAAAAAATTTAAAGCTAATTTTTTTCGGATATGTTGTAAAAGTATTTTTGTATCAGTAAAAAAAAATTTGGGGCATATGTAATAAATTTTACAAGAAATTTAGTAAAAAAAATTTGACTATTAAAATGATAAATCCAAAATTAGCCATTGAATCAAAGAAGCCAAAAAAAATACATGTGAGAACGATCAAATATATCCCTACATAAATGGTTTTTTCAAAAAAAAATAAAATTAAATTGATTTTTTTTAAATTTTTGTTAGAGGAAATGGTATATCAGACCGTTTTCTCTATGTTAGTTGTATTATATACTTTATTTAATACTATTTTTATACATAACAAACCATGGCGTTAACGATACGAAATATTAACCACCTACTGTCATTTTTTCTCCTTTCAAAAGTAAGACTTTTCATTCAACAAGACACTACAACAAAAGCAACTTTTAGCGGCAATAAATAGGCACATTAATAAATAGTGCTAAAGTTTTTACCAACATCAATTAAGTGTCATTAGATCCAATATCACTAAAGGCTTTAGGGACATATACAAAAAGTGTAAATTGCCGCTAAAATATATATTTAGCGGCAATTGAGCTATTACCGTTAATTAATTGCCGCTAAAGATCATTTTTGATGCAGTAAGAAAAAAATGATAAATTGAAGCAAATTCATTACTTTCTCAACTAAATAATTGAAGCATGAGAGGAAGAGTAATTTATTATGGATGTAAAAAGGGGGTTAGGTCGGGGACTAAAAATAAAAGAGCTTAAAATGACAGATTTCTACACAGCTCATTATAGTGCTAAAAGGGACCTACCATATCATAAATATGTTTACTTAACATTTTTGAGAAAATTCTTTTCCTTTTTAAAAGAAAAGGAAAAAATAAATTATTCTTGAAAATATTATTGCTGACTTTTGAGTTTAATAGAACTGGATCCCTTGTTTAAATAATACTTTACATTCTGGTAAATCTTCACATTTTTTTCCCTACTTTTTCTACTTACTAAATTTTACTGAAATAAAGATAAATGAAGATACTGCTGGGGAGAACATGTTCTCTGCAACAGTAGGTCATGCATTACAACGTTTGTCTTGTTTTCAATAGTTGACAGTTATAGAAAAGAAAAGCCCAACATCATTTTTTTTTTTAAAAAAATTCTTCTCATAAAATGAAATTAAGTCTTAAATGTAATTCAAGTAGCTAAGTGTTGGTGAACGAAAATATTTGATTTATAAACTCAAAAGTTCCTATATGTTTCTATATTTTCTGTATATTTCAATGTTTTTCTCTGTATTGAAAATAATTAACAACATTCTTATTTATAATAGTAAACAATCAAATTAAACTAGGACTAGGAACTACTCTAACTAACAAACCCTAATTAAACATAAATAAGTAAATACCATAAATAACAAATCCTAATCAACTTAGGATTCCCACTCCAACTTTGAATTATTATTTCCAACATTCTCCCATAATTCAAAGTTGTATACTCTTGCCTTTTTCTTCTTGTTACTGTTGTTGTATTGGAGTACTTCTCTTCTTGTTATTGTTGTTGTATTGGAGAACTCCTCTTCAATCTTCAATTGTTGGAGTGCTTCTCTTCAATCTTCAATTCTTGGATTGCCTCTCTTCAATTCTCATTTTTTTTTTCTTGGTTGTGTTGGCGCACCTCTATCCAACTTCCAAGTGTTAGAGCACTTTCTCTCCAACTCACGATATTTTTTTCTTGGTTGTGTTGGCAGGGCCGTCTCGACCATAAGGCCACTAAAGCAATCGCTTGGGGCCCCAAACATTTTCTTTCATATATATTGTTAAAAAAAATTCATGTATTGACAAATTTGAAAATAATATTTTGTATACAAAATATAATTGAGAAATTGAATATTGTTTAGTTGATTGTAGTGTCTTTTCTAGATTCTTATTATGTGGCTAGTTAATTGTAGTATCCTTTCTTGTTTCACATGTGGCTATCTATTTTGTTGTCTAGTTCATTTATATTTTGATGATTATCATGAACCAACAATATTGTGTTCTTATATCAACTTTTCTTTATTCTCCTTCCACTATTTTTTATTCTTTCATGGGAAAAGGTAGAAGTACCTCCCTAAACTATGATCCAAATCTCAGAGACATGCCTTAACTAAACTAAGGTCCTATTAACCCCCTGAACTCATTTTTTTTGTAATTTTGTACACCTTTTTGGCTTACGTGGCATTCAAATATATCTCACACGCCTCAACTGCATGGAGTCACAGGGTGTGCCACATAAGCCAAAAGGTGTACAATATTATATATAAAATGAGTTCAGGGGGGTAATAGGACCTTAGTTTAGTAAAGGCGTGTCTCTGAAATTTCAATCATAGTCTAGGGGGTACTTGTGCCTTATCCCTTCTTTCATTATTGAATATTCTGAAGTCTCTCAAACGTTCAAACATTCTACATTATGTATTGTTGTGTTTTTATAAAAAGATCAAATTTGTTTTTGGTGTCTTATTCAAATTTCAAGCACTAAAACTAATCAACACTATTTTAATATTATTTATTAACTTATCAAATTCATCGCTACATTATTTTAATAGCATCATATTTTTAAAATTTTGAGTCATGTTTTATTATTCCAACTTTATATTATATAATTTTCATTGAAAATTTACATTATTTGCATTCTTACTTCATAATGTCTACATATATCCTGTTTCTCCAGACCTCATTTGTAGGATTACACTAGTATACTATAATTATTCAATTTATATTTATCAACAAGTTTGGGGCCTCTTTATAATGTTTGGCTTGAGGCCCCCAAACTTGTTGAGATGACCCTGTGTGTTGGAGCACATCTCTCCAACTTCCAAGTGTTGGAGCACTTTCTCTCCAACTCACAATATTTTTTCTCTTGGTTGTGTTGGAGCACTTCTCTCCAAATTCCAATGTTGATGCCCTTCCCACCAACGCCTTTTTTTTTGTGTTGGAGCACTCTCTCTCCAACTCTCGTTGATGCCCTTCTCATCAACTCCTTTTCTTTTTGTGTTTTTGTTTTTTATTTTGGTGTTGGAGCACTCTCTCTCCAACTCTCATTGATGCCCTTCACATCAACTCCTTTTCTTTTTGTGATTGGTGTTGGAGCACTCTCTCTCCAACTTTCGTTGATGACCTTCCCATCAACTCCTTTTCTTTTTGTTTTGTTTTGTTTGTTTTTTTTACTTTATCTAACTTTTAATTTAGAGAAGAGTTTCTCCCTCTTGTGCTTGGTTGCACTTCTTTAAATCTGCAATATTTTGTAAGTCTTTCCTCCTAGCATGTTCTTTTCATGAATATATTATTCGTTCAGCTTTTGTCAACATGATCATTGGCCAGACGGACAGCATATATATATGGGTTACAACTGCCCGCCAGCAATGGAGACTCTTTGATTCTCTACCAGGATCGTAGAAGCTCTGATACCAATTGAAGGAAAATATTTTATTTATAAACTCAAAAGTTCCTATGTGTTTCTATATTTTCTGTATATTTCTATGTATTTCTCTGTATTGAAAATAATTAACAACATTCTTATTTATAATAGTAAACAATCAAATTAAACTAGGACTAGGAACTTCTCTAACTAAGAAATCCTAATTAAACATAAATAAATAAATACCATAAATAACAAATCCTAATCAACTTAGGATTCCTACTCCAACTTTGAATTATTATTTCCAACAGTTGGTCACTACCTATTTGAAACTTGGATTATGATACAGTAGTTATTACTATCTCATTTTGCTTGATGCATCAAAAAAAGCATTTCCTTAAGTATTACGGAGTTTGAGAATAGAAAGAGCAAGCATTAATTAGAAGATAGTAATAGGTATTTAAAATAGGAAAAATCTTTTTGACCAGAAAATTTGGCCAAAATAGTATTTTATCTATGTTATTTTATCTTTTTGAACATTTTTACCCTTTTAACTTTAATACATTTTAATTAAAAAGATCAGTTTATTTGAAAATAAAATAGAAATTATACACTTTTAAAAAATTTTGGCCAAATTCTGGCAAAATTTTCTGGCCATTTAGCATTACCCTTTAAAATAATAACATTAGGTTCTATTATACGCTTCTGAAACATGTGCCGACTTTGCTCCAACATATGAGATCCTTTGTTCTCTTCCAACCTAATACAAAGTTTTGAAGATGCAATTTTGGCCAAATCATTGACGAAGTCATGCATTAAGAATTCATCTGGCTTCCCTTTAGACTTTGGGACCCTTTCGAACAATGATCTTGATATCAACTCGAGAAAGTATTGGTTACCGGAATGCAACTTCGGTAAAATACCATTAGCAATCCATAGGTTAATAACTTGGTGTTTACTAAATTGATAATCTTTGGGATATATTGCACAAAAAGCAAAACATCGCTTCAAATCTGGAGGAAGATCATTGTAGCTACAACATCAACGCTGGTAATATACCATTGAAACAACTTGGCAGCTCCCATATTTCACTTCTTAAAATGTCTCTCCACTCATCCACCTTTGATTTGCAGTGTAAAATACCAGCAAGTGCCTTTAGAGCTAAAGGCAACCCTCTTCACTTGTCTGCAAATTTTTTCCCAACCTCTTCCAATTCTGGATGTTCCTTAGGATCCCTATTTTCTAGTGAATGTCGTTTGAATAAATCCCAAGATTCTTCACTAGATAGAGTTCCCACGTTGATTGCTCCACTACCCATCATCAAAGCAACACTCTCCTTACGTGTAGTTACAATGATCTTACTTCCCATATGTCCTTGTACAAAAAGATTTCTCAAGTCACCACTCATAATAGTTATCATTCCACACATCATCAAAGACAACAAGAAACTTCTTTCCCTTCAGGCTTCCCTTCAATTTGACTTGTAGCTGATTAAGATTGTCGTCATCCTTTAAGTCAAATGATCCAATTTCTTGAAGTAACCCTTTTGTTATTCTGAAAGCATCATATGCTTCAAAAACACAAAACCAAGCTTTCAAACCAAAATGGTGCTTCACCTTATCATCATTGTAAACGGCTTTAGCAAGTGTTGTCTTACCCACACCACTCATTCCAACAATAGAAACTACAGTCAGTTTTCAGACATCAAACGGTCAATCAAATCCTCTATTTCACTCTGCTTACCAAAGATATCAGAATCATCAACCAAAGAAGTTGAAGGTGTTCTAGTTTCTTGTTTAATCGAACCAAAATACTCCTTTAAGCCAACACCTCCAATGTTTCAATGGTTTCTTCCAACTTCTCATTTATGTTATGAAAGAAATCATCACTTGCTTGCTGGTTTCTTGTTTCTGCAAGATTTTGATGCTGACCTTCCACCTTAAGCTTCAAAGTTTCATAATTGACTTGTTCTATTAAGTTTTCAGCGTTGTCCACAGCACTCTGAAGCTTATTAAACCACTGTCTCACGTGTCTAAATGATGCTTGCTTATTCTCTGCATCACTTATCGCAATTTGAAGACCAAGCAAAGTGTCCTCCAGCTTCTTTAAGAGCCGAACATGATGCTTATGCTTCCGAAACATCGAGCAAGCCTATCAAAGAGAACATTCAAAGCTGAAGAGAGAAATGCACCGCCAACTGCTAAGCCAACCTCCATTTCTGAAATCTGAAAATCAAAACATGAATGATTTTGAGAAGATAAAATGTTTCTATCTGTTGAATGCTAAAGAGTAATTTGCTACTAATGGTCTTACTTGTAATTCTCTTTTCACCCAACAACAAGAGTCAATAATGGACTATTTTTTTTATTGGGGGGAGGTGGACAGCCATAGAAGGAAAAATGAATCAAAACTCCTTTTATCTCCTTTCCATGAGTATGACTTTTCACCTAACAAGAATGAAAAACATGGTAATGTCTTCCTAACTTTCATGGTTAATGTCATGTTTATGACTAACCTTTTGCATGTCTCTATTATACTATAGATAGAGACATTAGAGTTCATAGTGGATACACTTGATGATTTGGAGAACACTAGAATACTTGAAAAAATAAGAAAAACTCTCATCTCTTGTCTCTCTATTTCTATTGCTTTCATCATCTATATTTCTTGCCTTATTTTGCTTTAGTTTTATAACAATTTATAATTTGAGAAAATACATCAAATACCACTATACTTGGCAGCAAAACTTACTTTAGCACTTTAACTACATGGGCGTTTAAATACTCATCTTAACAACTTCGAAGTGAATTTAAAACCACCCTTAGATTATAATTACCATTCTCACTTGCCACATTATAGCCATGTAAGTGACACAACATAGTCATGTCATTAGGGGTGTGCAAAAACCGAACCAACCGATAAACCGAACCGAAAAAGTGTTATTGGTTTATTATCCTTGAGTTATTGGATTAACTATTTTTAAATGGTTTTATAAATAAAAAAATCGGGTTTTCGTTTCGGTATTGGTATTTAATATTGGGTTAACCGATAACCCATTAAGACTATAATAATTTACTACTTTTACATGTACATAAATATAAATATTAATCTCAATATCTTAGTAGTTATGTCTTTGTCATTTAGCCTTCAATTCACACTTCACTGTAACTTTTTAAGTTCACAACTTCACATTATACAAACAGTCAAAACCTAAAGTAAGAACCTTGTTCCTCTTAATTTCTCTTTGTGTTACACCTGTATAGTTCTTTTCATGTTTGTTATTATTGTTTCTAGAGAAGTCATATATTTATTTATCAGTATTTACTTATTGGTTAAACAGAAAACCGAATTGTTAAGGACCAAAATCGCTAACCAAAAACCTATAAAAAATATCTTACTGGTTTGGTTATTGGTTTAGCATATTTAAAAACTGAAAACCAATAAATCGAACCAATAATACATAAAACCGAACCGACCGATGCACATCCTTACATGTCAGCACCACGTCATTAATTATTTTTTTTATTAAAATTTTCACAATTTCACCATTTCTAGGTTTTTACCGTTTATCTTTTTCTAAGAATTGTTTGTGTGTTATTCTTATTTCGGAAAAGGGTCCAAAATATCATTTAACTACATGAAATTGAACAAAAAATGCTTCAAGTTAATAGTTGGTCCAAAATGTCCTTTTCCTAATAAATATATTAGTATATTTTTTTTTCTTTTTAACCATATTTTATTCCTAATAAAGATATTACTATTAAAGAATCCAATTTTTGTCTCTTTTCTTTTAAAATCACATTAACTAATAAATAAGTAGGAAGTAATTTTTTTCTACTCTCATTTTAACCATTAAAATAGAATAACTTCATTTACCATTTTAATGGATAATATAGGTCATATATATAAGATCATAGTAACCCTATCATTAATTTTTATTTAGATAATGATAAAAAAAAATCTAATAAAATAGAAGATATTTTTATATCTTAATCATTTCCAAATTGAAGTAGGATAAACATTTTCTAATTTAAAAAATCATCATCATTAGAAAAAGAATGTGTTTATAAAAAAAATTATTTCGAAAAAGGATATTTTTGACGTATTAAGTAACATTAGTGACATTTTTTAACCAAACTATTAATTGATAACTAACTCCATGTATCTTTATTACTGATCGTATAGGTCATATATATACGATCATAGTAACCCCATTAATATTCAAATAAAATAGAAAATACTTTTATATCTTAACCTTAATTGAAGTAAACATTTTCTAATTATAATTATCATTGTTAGAAAATAATTTGTTCTTTTCTTAAAAAGAAGTAATATATTTATTTCAAAAAGGCATTTTTGACCCATTAAGCAACATTAGGATTACTTTTTTACCAAATGTTAACAGTAAGGGTATTCTTAGATCATATTATTAATTGGTGACATTTTTGTTCAATTTCACACAGTTAAAGGATATTTTTTTTTTTTATTTCTGTTCCTATGGTTTGGCGGGGACCATATACCTTATATTTCTATTGGAAATGAAACTTTCACCAACTGAGCTAAAAATTTATCGTCGATCAAGAATTTTTTGAAATTAAAACTCGCTAATAGTCGGGGCCAGATAATTCATTGTTCATATGCTTTAGGATAGAGGTGTCAAATGAGCGGATTGAATTGAATTAGGGCAAGTAAAATTGGAATGAGTTAATAAATAAACGGGTTAATAGCTAATTGGACCGAATGAGTTGAACTAAAATGCAGGTCCTAACCCTCTGACTTTCTTCCACATGTACTTTACATATTCTGTTAGAGACTCGGTGTTCGTTATCATATCTACGTATTGTCATTGATAGAAAAGCTTCTAATTTGTTAATATTACACTTTGCTATGAACTTCCTACACAAAATTATTACTCCCAATTCCAACATGATTTAACAAGAGCAAATAATTAACAAACTAAGAGAAGTAATGAAAAATAAATATCGATGTAAGAACTTGCAGGCCTCTGCATAGATTCACTTAAAAAGATTTTCTATAGTGACAGCAGATCTTCGTTCTACTGTGAAGCTAGCAAAGTTTCATTCTTAGCATGGGATATTTGATGCTTAATTATGAGAACTTAAATTTCAATTATACATGGGTACATAAGCTACACATGATGTCTTTCGCAATTGAGATGTGTGAAATTAAAACGTGGTAAGAGCATAAACCAATAAGCAATGAGAAACTAATCCAATACCTGTCATCCAAGATAATATGCAATTATATAAGGCACAACAATTAGCTGCAAGTCTATAACATCTAATTCTGACAATGGAAGTTTTCATCTCGAACTAAAAATGATTTCTTGGTTTCAATGTGGCAATAGACACTCATGTTGCTCAACAAGATTTTTAAAAAGGGAAAGCAAAGGGAAGTAAGCAAAAATAGAAAGCTTGTGAGGAAAAAGAATAACTTACATTTGTTTTAATGCATTACCAATCGATCTCTATGTTCGAGATATGAGCGATTTCTGGCCAATATTCCCCCTTGTCAAATTCTAGTAGTGGTTTGAGCAATGGGAAGTCGGGAACATATAGTTCAGAGAGGGAAGGGGGCATCCCTTTTACCGGAAGGGATTTGAGATAAGGGCAATCCCTGATGGTCAGCTTAGATAGGGAAGAGGGCATCTCTTTTACCGGAAGGAATTGGAGAATTAGGCAATCCTCGATGATCAGCTCAGAGAGGGAGGAGGACAGTGCTGATTCAGGAAGTGATCGGAGCACATGATGGCGAGATAAATGTAGCTCATAAAGAGATGAGGGAAGCCGCCCTTGTTCCAGCATTGACTGAATTTGAGGTAAATCAGCCATATATAGATATTCAAGAGAGGTGAGGCTTTCGAAAACTTGGCTGCTTAATGTTTTCAGATTGCGTATGGTAAGTCTTTGAATAGAGGAAGGCAACTCCGAATGCTCCATTTCTTCATCACTGCCATCATGTGCGATCACTAACTCTCTGAGACAGGGGAGTTTCTGTAAACACCACACCTTTCGACCGTTCACTAGTTTCGTGCAATTACAGATCTCAAGTACTTGTAAATTGAAGGGCAATTCTCCTTCAGGAAATGACAGTATTTCTGGACAATGCCACAGATTCAATGTTTTAAGAGATGGAAGGAGTTGCTGCATACGTTCTGGCAGCCACTTCAGCTTCTTACAGTTGAAAATACACAAATACGCCATCTGTGTCCCCGAACATGCCACCGAAGTTATTTCAAGATTCTCACAATTCCAAATATGGAGACTTTCAGTGGCAGTAGGAATCAAAAAGCTAGTAAGGTTGGGGCAATGTAGTACCCTCAATTTGCGTGCTCTCCGGAGCAACTCAGGTGATATATCATCTATAGAATCACAAACTGGCTGCTCTAATTTCAATTTCTGGCAACGAGATATCCGTACTGTCTTCAAGGTACTTGGCAGAATGCTAAAAGGTAAGGAGGTAAGAGAGTTACAATCAACAATAGATAATTTATCAACATGTTCCTTTCACCTCATCTTTGCCTTCCGATCTTCCCTTCTATCAACCACATTTTGCAACTCTAGAATTGATAGAGATCCATACAAGTTATGTACTTCACCCAAATCTTCCATTCTCGAACCACCACCACCACCTAGAAGAAACTTGACTCCCACTAGCACTTGGAGGCTTTTCAACTTGCTCAGATGTAGCGGCATCTTCAACCGATAAGTGTTGCTTATGTCAAAATGATGTAAGTTGATTAGCTTTTCCATCTGCAGCGGTAAATCCTCAAGAATACTACAATGTAACAGGAGAAGTGTCTCTAAGTTATACAACACACAAATGGAGTCTGGCAACTTTTTTATATCCGTCTGAGAAAGGTCCAAAAATCTGAGGAGCTTTAATTCGATAAACAAGTCATTTGACAACTCAACAATCTGGTAATGAGACAATGACAGTATCCTCAAGGATCTTAGACTTGGAAGTATGTTATGTTGCACCCTCTTGCTTAGAGGGTAACAATTATCGAGATCAATACATGTCGGAAGCAATGTCCTCAGCTGCTCCAATTTGTAGAGTGGTGTCAATTTCTCAAAGTCACCATATCTCATTGAATATGATAAGTGCCAACTTTTTTCCAACATGTGAGATCCTTGGATCTCTTCCAACCTGATACAAAGTTTTGAAGATGCAATTTTGGCTAAATCGTTGACAAGATCATGCATTAAGAATTTCTCTATGTTCCCTTCAGAAGGATTTGGGACCCCTTTGAATAATGATCTTGATCTCAACTCGAGAAAATATTGGTTGCCTGAATCTTGAATTATTTCATTTTTATGTGGTACGAGACCATTGGCAATCCACAGATGAATAACTTGTTCTTTCCTAAATGGATAATCTTTAGGAAATATTGCACAATAGGAAAAACATCGCTTTAAATGTGCGGCAAGATCATTGTAGCTCAACACTAACGCTGGTAATATGTCATTGTGTGGCAACTCCCATATTTCACTTCTTAAAATAGGTTTCCACCCTTCAACCTCTGATTTGGAGCGTAACACAAAATGATTTTGAGAAGATAAATGTTTGTATCTTCAATTACTAACAACTTGTTTATTTTACCTGTTGAATGCTAAGAGTAATATGTGATCAAGAATGATTTCTCTCCTTCTCTTTTGCTACTTGTCTTGCTTGTAATTGGTACAACTATGTTTTATCCAGAGGAGAATCTAGGATTTTTCGAACATGGGTGCACCAAGTAAATTGTATTGAAGTGAGAATTGATCCTTAATCCTCAAGGTCAAAAGCTCAACATTTAACCATGTGGACCATTTAGACTTCTTGTAGTACGGGTGCAAGAATATAATATTATACAAAATCTTAAAAAATATACATATAAAATATCTAATTTTACGAAGAGACCACGAGTGCGGGTGCCCTATTTTTTGGCTGTAAATTCGCCACTGGTTTTATCTACACTCTACAGCTGACAGCCATAGAATAAAAGTAGCAGCAAAACTGTCCTTTTGAGTTTTGCCCAACAAAAGAATAATGGAGTGTGGTTTCTTGACTATTCAAAAATAAAAGAGCTTAATATGAAAGGCGGAATGACCCGAGAGACACCTGTACTTGGCTCCATTTATCACCTAGACCCTTCAACTCACATCTTTGTTACTAATTGCAAAATCAAGACAATACCAGTAAGTCTTCTCCAAAACATTATCATCATGGGCTCAATTTAGGTCCATGTACAACACTGTCCCAATTGATGATTAACTTTAAGTAAGTGAATGCATCCTTAAGGGAACCTTTTGGGTTATGGTGTAGAATTAAATATTTAATGACGTCATCAATTGTCCTATAGGCTTACAGTCAGCTGGCTGACGTGTAATAAGAATTATTTATGTGTCTCACGCAACTGATACCTACACTTTGTTTGGATGATAGTTATATATTGTTTCATAATGTATCGTATTGTATTATATCGTATTTTATTGTTTTAATGAATACAATGTTTGGATAGATTGTATGTTTCGTTGTCGTTACATAATGTCACACATCTATAATTTGAGTGATAAACCTACAAGAAAAGTAGGGTACAACGTAGAGCTATTATGAAAAGATAGGATAAAAAATGAAATATGATTATTAAAATATAAATATAGATAAAATGAGATGAAAATATAAAGGTAACGACGCCCATCATTTTTAATTCGTGCCGATAGTTTTGCAAAATCTTACGATTTGGTTTTCTAATTGTATAAATTTAGAATTTGTATAATTCGCTCCCTGATTGTATAAATCCAGAATTTGTATATACTTACCCTAGATATTTGTATACGATTTATGAATAAATTCATAATTAATTATCCTGTTTGTATATTAGCAAACGAAACATACAAAAATTCCTAAATGTATAAATACAAAATTTGTATATACTTACCATTGTTGTATATTCACAAGAGACTAACCTCCATTTATATATATTTGCCCTGTTTGTATATTTGCAAGCGAAATAAACAAATTGTAGTCTCCATTTATATATACTTACTCTGTTTGTATATTTGCAAGCGAAATATACAAACCACAACCTCCATAGCAAACAAAACTACAGCTATGAGGGCACAATTACCGAAACTATAGCTATAGAAAATTTTGATCAAAGCTATTGGATTATATCAAATTCATAGCTTTCTCTGTAACTTTGTCCATGTATGGGAAGATTTCCGTTAAAGAAAATATAATATAAAGAAGAGAAAGAAAAACTAAAAATAAATAAATTTTAAGCAATATAAACTGAAATACATATACATCATTTAATATGTAATAACATCAAGAAATAATGCAAACATATTTCACTCCTCAAAATCTTCCTTGTTTCTTATACTTTTTAATATTCAAAGTAAAAGGAATATCATTCACGGTTCAACAACAATCAATATTTCACGATCAAGAGTATAATACTTTTTAGTAGTGGTTCTTATTTATCATATATATTAACGATTGAAATATGATTAAAAAATAATTTCAATTTAATAGACTTCTTTCTATATACCTATGAATTTCATTATATTTAGAAATGATACATTGAAAGAATCCGTTAGGTTTTCCAATATCAATAGATTGATAGTTTCTTTCTTGTATCTTTCCAAAGGAAAAAAAGATCTCGGAAAGAGTTCAACAGTAGTATGTCGTTGATTGCTTTCCTTATTTTATTGTATGTGTAAATTATCTTAAGGAAAGCCTTATTGTTTCCTCGTGTGAGGATTGTATAACTTGTATCTATCCATTATTAAATGATTTCACTTAGTAGAGTCTTAAAGGCGGCCTCTTTGAAAAGGGGTCGTATTAGTTGTCCTAGTGTAAAGAGTCAATATTGGTCATTGGCATTACCGAGGTAATATTGATTGATGTGATAAGGGGCATTTTGGTGATTTACATTGAATTTGACCTACTTAAGAGGGTTGTAACGTTTACATGTATTATTCTTTCATTCTCGGTGTTGTCACATTCTTATAAAACCTACCTACTCTTCCCTCTTTATTCATCTCTTTGGCTTCTCTCTCGCTCTCGCCGCTTAGTTTATGTTCAGTAACAAGGTTAGTTCTATTTATCCTATTTTTCTCTTTATTTTTCCAATGTGGGTATTGTTCTTCTCCTTTTGTTGAATTTTTATAGATCCTGCCCCGCCCCCTTTCTTTTTTTACGCAATTCCTTTTCAAGAATAAATCATTTTTTATTGGTGGTCTTATCCTCAATATACTTGTGGTTAGGAGTGTTCACAGTTTTGATAAAAATCGATCCAGACCAAAAAAATATATCGAAACGATTCAATAAATCGATTTTATTTGGGTTTGGTTTCGTTTGGTTTTAGATTTTTGAAAGCAGATATTATTTTTTATTTTGTTCAAAAAGGGGTCGTATTAGTTGTCCTAGTGTAAAGAGCCGGTATTGGCCGTTGGCATGGCCGAGGTAATATTTATTGATGCAGTAAGGGGCATTTTGGTGATTTTCATTGAATTTGACCTACTTAAGAGGGTTGTAACGTTTACATGTGTTATTCTTGCATTCTCAGCGTTGTCACATTCTTATAAAACCTACCTACTCTTCCCTCTTTATTCATCTCTTCGGCTTCTCTCTTGCTCTTGCCGCTTAGTTTATGTTCAGTAATATCTTCTTCTATTTTACCCCCCCCCCCCCCGCCCGCTCCCTCTATTTTTTAGGCAATTACTTTTCAAGAATAAATTAATTTTTAGGTGTTCTTATCCTCGGTATACTTGTGGCTAGGGGTGTTCACGATTTGAATAAAAATTGATCCAGACCAAAAAAGATTCTATCGAAACGATTCAATAAATCGATTTTATTTGGGTTTGGTTTCGTTTGGTTTTAGATTTTTGAAAACTGATAGTATTTTTGGTTTTGTTTGAAAAAACAGAAGAAATAACTTAACTGAACCGATAAATTATATATATACATGTATTTTATTATTATACATACATAATATATTACTTTTATAAACACTTTTAAAGATCTTATATATGTTTTCATCAAAATATATTTTTAATTTCTTTATGAAAGCAAAAATGTCAAGATGAGAACATTTATCTTATTGGTTATATTTTAATTTTAGTATTAAAAATGCATAAACACCAACAGGTTTCATGTATATGACTAAAAATGTCACAGTCACTTCTTTCAAGGCCAAAATGGTGAATTTTGAAACTTTATTCATAAGAAAATTTAGTCATCGAAAGTTCGGTAACGTCGGTCGTTCTAACTATTTCTCATTTTGATGAATTATTGTCACTTTTTTTTCATTTTGAATGAATCATTTCTTTTATTTTTGTGTATGGTTAACAACCAAATAACCGAACCAAATCAAACCGAAATCGATAACAACCAAACGGATAAATATTTATTATATTTGGTTTGATTTAATTTTGAAAATTTAAAAACCGATTATGTTGGTTTGGTTTTGATTTTGACCAATAATCGACCCGTGACAACCCCTATTTGTAGTAATTGATTTTTGTTAAGATTATAACTTTGTTATTAGGGATGGCAATTGGGGCGGGACGAAGCACTTGCGGGGAAAATTTGCATGAGTCCGCGAACACTTCGACCCGTCCCACCTCGCCCCGCATAGCAAAACAATTAGTTTTTAATCCATCTCGCCCACCTTGCCTCATATGCAAGTAAACTTAATCTCTAATGTTTGATAATGTCACGCCCCGAGCCTACACCCTGGGCGGGATCGGCACTCGAAGACCATTGTTGGCCCCAAGCGAACCCTTGGCCTGGCTTCTTAACTCAGCGGAAACCTAACTCAACAGAATAACTCAATGCAATGAAAGGTCATAAAGCAGCCCAACTGATAAAATCTGGCCAACAGGCAACTCGTGTCTCAAAATAGAATATATATATATACATAGATGAGAGACTCAATACTAACTGACTGATTGTCTGTCTATGAAGCCTCTATAACACTGAGATGGATGTTGGGACAGACCCCACAACATCCTAATAAAGCAAAACTAGGAACACAAAATAACAGAGTCCTCAGGAAGGCAAAAAGGCTCACCACTGACTCTGGAATGCTCAGCTGGATCAACGGCGTGCTGGATGCTGATCCTGGGTACCTGTGTCTGCATCATCATAAGATGCAGGCCAACTGGCATCAGTACATTGAATGTACAAGTATGCGAGTTGGAATGCTAAGCAACATAGGCTAGAAGGAAATCTGGAAGAAACTGAATAACTTACCTGGCTCAACTCAACTCAACCTGACTGACTCGTTTCAATATAAGGCACATTAAAACAAGTGCAATATAAAGAAAAGTTGTTTAAAACATGCTATAAACTCTGTGTACGCAAAGATACAATAAGTCTGAGATGTATGTAGAAATACAAATGAACTGATGTATATAAAAATACAATAATTATTGTGGGAGTTTCTCTCACCGACAACCATCACATAAAAGCTATAGTGATGATACAACGATCAACCTCACGCTGCCAGAGCATCCTACACCTGGCCAAAGGTATAGGACCTGAACTGCCTAATGGATCCACTAGTCTAATTTGAAAAGGATTCATCTAAAAAGTATGAACCTCTTCTGCCCATGATGGTTACATGGTTCTATGGGGACTGTGGGTTCTTTGAACGCTCCCCCAATTCGGTGCTCAATACTACTCCCAAAATGTACTAGCTCTTTTTTTTTTTTAAAACATTATTTCTTTCTGCTGATTTGAGATAATTACTCAAACTTAGCTCAAAGGCTATCTTGAAAATCTCAGTTTCCTCTCTTGCTTCATTTAGAAAGCGATTACTCTTTTTCTAGAAAACTAGCCTGAAGGCTCTTTGGAGATCCCAGTTTCCAATCTTGTTTAAATGTGAAAACATTTCTTTAAAACTTCTTTGGGAATACTTAGTTCCCTAATAACTTTTGAGAAATGAACTCAACTCTATACTCCTGGCTTAACTTGAAACTTGAGCCTTAAAAATGAAGTTAAAACGCTTAATTAAAGACTCGAAAAACTTGAAGAAACTTGCTTTGACTTGCTTCTTAACTTCTAGACTTGACTCTAACTTCACTTGACTTTGATCCGAACTTTCCTCAAATTGGATTATGAATTCAAGGGTAATAATCTCACGTTTATGGATGAGTTCTTGATGCTTAGATGTACCTTAGAGTGGTGAAAACAACTATAAAACATAGGGTACATTACCAAGAAACATGTATGAAAAAGTGGGGAAGGAAAGGGAAGGATTGGCGTCCTTGGCGCTCTGAGAGGCGCGGGGCTCCAGCCCTCAAAGCTCAGAAGGCCTGGTGGGACGCTCTGCATGGCGCGCCGCCCCAAGGGTGGAGGCTCAGAATCCCTTTTGGGGCGCGCTGGCTGGCGCGACGCCCCAGCCCTTTTTTCCCCCGAAAAATCCAACTTTTCTCCTTTGTTTTCCAACTCTAAACCTTCTTAACTTCAAAGGTTCCAGCCCCCAAAACACTTAGAATCATAAAACCCCTTAACATACAATAGATTCAACTCGAAATCACAACCGGAAACATGCACCAAACCAACAAGAACTTCAACACAACCACAAGACTTCAACAAACACAACCAAATCTTTTCTCGAAAATTAAAACGAGTTTGGCATCTGGGGGAATGAACCAACCCAACACTATGATCTCACATACCTTAATAGGGATAACCCTTGACGAAAACCAAGACGACCTCTTCTCTTTCTCCTCTTCTTTCTCTCTTCTCTCAAAAGCCCTAACTCTCACTTTAAAAGGGAAAACTGATTTAAAATCAGTCTAAAACCTTACTATAACCAAAAGAAATGGTTAGGGAAAAGACCAAAATACCCTTACAAATTCGGAGTAAACTGCCCTATGCCGACAACCCAACTTCCAAAGGGCATAACTCACTCATACGAACTCGGAATCAAGCAAACTTGGCGGCGTTGGAAAGATAATTCCAAGAGCTTTCCAAACATAACTATAAATACACCTAAGTCATCCTGATCTAGGAGTTATGACTGTTTGAAAGTGACAAAAACACTATTTTCAATTTCAAGCTTCTTCATAGTTAGTTCAAATTGCAACATGTCACAGATAATTTTTCCCCCTTCACAGCCCTGTGTTATGAGCAACCAAGACCAAATCTCTAACAGTTGTCGTGATAAGGGAAACTCCAAAAGTCTGCTTATTGAAAACTCACCTCAGAAAAAAATGAAGATTGAGATAGAATGCAAAGACATTGATAGGATCAGTCACCTACCTGACGCTCTTATTGTTCAAATTATTTCTCGATTGTCCATAAAAGATGTGTTCCGAACAACTATTCTCTCTAAAGATTGGCAATACTTCTGGACTTCTATCGACAACATTGTTTATGAAGAGGGGTATGGTCGTTCAGATAGCTCGACAGTGCACAAATTCATTTTCTTAACAGATAATGTACTACCTCTCCTTAGCTGCTCTAGCATTAAAAAGTTCAGTCTAAACGTCGAGTTCACAACTAATGATGATGTTGTGTCTTATTTTTCCCATAATTGACAAGTGACTTGAATTTTCTATGAGTAAGGAAGTGGAGGATTTACGCCTGAATATACGCGATAGAAATATTAATTCAAGTCAGCCCCAAAGCTATAGCTTGCCACAAGTTCTCTGCAGTAGTTCATCGATTGTAACACTCAACTGCGATAATTGCATAATATCAGAAGATTGTGTACTAAATTGGACATCTCTGAAGAGTTTAACGTTGCAAAGTTTGTTTCTCCTGGATGAACACATTAAACAAATAATGTCAAATTGTCCTCAATTGGAATCTTTGGAGCTACATGAATTTTGTGGTTTTAGTTGTTTGCACATGACTTGTCCAAAATGTAGGCGACTGCAGTTGACCCAGCACGATCATCCTTACGGGGATTGGTATTTATACGAAGGTGATGTATGTTGCTTAGAAATTGTTGCTCCATATGTTGAACATTTAACGATTACTAGGGTTTTAAGTCATACGAAAATTAAGTTCGGGGACTTGTCATCTTTGAACCATGCCACTTTTAATCTCTATTGTGATGAATATGATGAAATGGATGTAAACATAGAAAAGATTTGTTGCTAAGCGTTCATTGTGCTAATGAGCTAATACTCTCATCCCGATTTATCAAGGTCAGTTATCAGTCCCAAATGTCTTTAGTCTTTTTATGTTAATTGTGAATAGAGCTCCTCTTTTTATCATCTGCCTCATTCTTTTGTTCAGGTGATTTCCAATTTGATGTTGGAAGAGGAACACGTCTCCTTACCGTTGATGGAATGCAGATACTTGACAATAAGTTCTCGTATTTCAAAACTTTCCTTCCCAATGCTAGACAACCTCTTAAGGTCAACTTGTAATTTGAAAATTTTGATGATATTTCCTGATAAGCCGGTATGTTTTAAATTCACGATATATTTATATCAAATGTTTATTGATCCTCTATAGACTCAACAACTTCAATTTCATTACTATAGTTGTTAAGCTTAACGCTTACCACCTAACCTAATTTTTCCTTGTTCAGTATTTGTAGTACCATCCTTTTTTTGAGGTCGAAGACATTGATTTGCTGGAAGACATGTACCTCTCCTTTGAAGAAAACATATCCAAAGTTTCCTTACAAAATTTGAAGAATATCAAGGTTATGTCATTTTGTAGTCGCACGCGTAGATCTGACGCAATGGAGCTCCATCAATTCTTGAAGTTCTTACTTGAGCATGCAATAAATTTGCAGAAACTGGTTATAGTGCCAGAGCATAAGGAATGCAACAGTTGTTCTACTGATACCTCATTCCTGATGAAGTATTTGTTACCTTTTCCAACAACTTCTATGAGTGCAATTATTTCCTTAGGAACAGTTAGTCATAATGTTTTCTATAGTGATGTTTGAAACTCTCTTGTACTTATAAAGACACATAAGATTGGGATATGACTGTAATTCAGATATTGCTTGTTTGTTTGTATGGCCAAGTAATTTATTTAGTCATTTTTTACTGTTGAAATATCATTTTGATGAAGTTAGAAGTTAGTATATGCTAAGATTTTTCGAACCATTCTTCGTAGGTGTATAGGTTCATACTTGGTGATTAATTCCTAACTATTTATGGGTGTTAAGGCTCAATTATAAGTGTGGAAAGTGTATTGGATGTGAATCAAGGTCATAAGGGCCTCCTAGCATACGAAGAGTTTTGTGGCCTAATACCAGCCTAATAACAAGTCTCAGAGTTTTCTTTCCAACGCATTTGACCGTTCGTCAATCTGAGTTATGTGCTAAAAGTTATGTCCATTTCAGTGGGTACTATGTAGTCTGCGCGAACCGCCAGGCGACTGCGCGGGAACGTTAGTGTTATTGCCATGGCTGTATGACCTAGGCTCCAATTGCGCACGTTCGCTCTGAAATTCTTTTAGTTTTCTCTTCTTTTTATAGTTTGAGGAGGGGTCTTTTTGTCATTTCCTCATTCCATAACCCGAACCCTTGACTATTAACTTCCTTCAAAAGTCAAATTTAATTAGATTTCATATGTTACGATAAACTCCTCTCTTTTTGTCCAACACTTCAAAAAACTATATTTACAAGAATGCTAGAGATTGCAATCACGATTCTTCCTCAAACTTCAAAATTAAGGTATGTAGGACAAATGGCTGAAGGATGTAAAGAAACATATTAAATATTATTGTCAGTAATGCTTTATAAATTTGTTACTCCAAAACATGTTTTCAGTCTAAAATATTACTGATAGTAACAATTCTTTAGAATTCAATTACGGACAACCGAATTCTACATATTTAAAATCTTGCATATGTGCATATATTTTTTTTCATACCTCATAATTTGCGGATAAGATTGATATAAATATTTTGGGAATGTACGTAAAGAACAAATTAAAATGATGCATTTTAAATTAGTGGTCAGCATAGTTATTACATAAATCTATTGGCTCAAAACTATGAATTTGTCATAGTCAATCAGCTTCATTTTGCAGAACTCTTTATTCAATCATCATTCCAACAATTATGAAAACTAGACTCAAAGTCCTTCAATTTGATGTGTTACAGGTCTTCTAACTCTCAATATATTTGGAGATATGCTCATCACAAGTCAAGATTATACAAAACTCTATTATAATAAACATGTCACCTAAGATTATTGTTTCAAAGCTCCCTTTGGCCTCTAACTTTCGTCTAAAAATTTCAAGTGATTTTATATAGTTATTACTTGGTATAACCATCTAATTTTTATTATTCTCCGGACATCTCAATGACGGTTGATGTAAAATACAATAAATTGACTCGTCAAACATAAATTTGTTATTTTAAACGTTAAAAACTTATGGGATATTGCATATACACATCCTCTAAAATCTTTCAGTTCAATTGGAAGTACTTCATCCCAAGTCCTTCCGGCACTTGAGTGTGTATTAATTGATTATCATCATAGATCTTACGCTATTAATAGCTCAAACTATTAGATGAGGGTTGATAGCCCCAAATCTTTGTTATTAGTTGTTTCCATAATCTTCACTTCCTTATCCGAGCAAGTTTAGAATTGAGGCAAGTTTCAATGTTTGCAATCATCAAAAAAAAAACTTTACAAAAGAACCATTAATGCACAATGGCTGACACCTTCATGCGAAGATTTAATATGAAGAATTCAGTATCCTCACTTCGATTCTAGGTTACATAACCCTAGTTATGATGCTTAGCTACTCATAACTTTGTACAAATAATTTAAAAAATTGTAATAATCAAAGAACATTATGATAATGAGAAATAGAACAAACCTTGAACTAAAACTCAGTATTTGCAAGAATATATGTTGTTTGTCCAAAACTCATGAATAGAAAGTAGTAATGTAAGGACCCTAATTTATGGTGTATGCTCTCCAATGCGTGGCTTGTCAAAATAAAATATCAACAATATAAACCGGTTATCAACCCTACAAAAGTTTATAAATTCTACTTATATTTTGACTTGAAACATGTCTAATCACATATATTAGCTCGCTCACATCAATCATACTCAAAACATATCAATATATGCGAACAAAACGTAGCTAAAATATGGGTAAAATACAACATGATTATATAAATACGCTCAAGATCAAGTATCGAACTCCAAGAGGAAGGACCTTTTTTAGGATTAGAGCAAAGGTCCCAAAAAAAGCTTCACAATGTATTGTAAGGTATAGTTCTCATGGCAACACTTGTGAGAAACAACTATTAGATGTAAAATAAACCTTACATTGTCCTTTAATATTCCCTTCCAAGAGAATGAACCTCAAATGAGATTAATACCATTTTTGCTAAGAAACATTTAGAGAATTCACAAATTAACTCTCAATAAGGACCAATAATCTGAAATCACCAAAACATTTCAAAGAATCTGCAAGTGCAGTGAAATGTGTAAAAAGGGTAACCCCAAAATGAAAGAGAAAAAATTGACATTTAGTAATATCAATTTTAACGTATAACATAAAAGGCCAGTAGTATTGATGGTCAGTCTCAAAAATCTAATACAACAAACTTTGTTGCTTAACCAACAATCTCTGCTACCTTGTGTGACTATTAATCCACGGCAATACATAGCCTAATTTGAGGGTCATTGTCTCTTTAATGTCAGTCTGTCTACTTAAGACTCATTCTACCTTCTTGCTTTCTTTGGCTTCAGCTTCTTCCGCGTCTTTCGTCTTTCCTTCATCAAACTCCAACAACTGCTCAACAAAAATATCAAGAATACAGTTTCAGCATTTGAAACGGAAATGTAATAGAAACCAAGGCTTATTCCTTCATATAAAAGGTAGTGAAGGTTTGGTTCATACTCTATAAAAGATTATCAATTCAAAAGGCAGGAAAAAAGTTTTAATCCTTTAATGCTTCACTCGAAAAAAAAAGCAAGAAACCTTCCTTTCTCCTACTTTAAATATATTTCAACCAAGCCATTAGATGCACTTTCTCGTATGAACTCCTAGACTATGTTGCTCGAACTCTTCAAAAATGTCTGGGATACTACAAGAGTAGTGCATTTTGAAGAATCCAACACGGGTGCAGCAACAATTTTGAAGAGTCCGAGCGACATAGCTTCTAGAAGAAGTGTTTTTGCCAAACATCTAACGAGGAAATCTAATCCCATACAGTATGTAACTAAAAAATGGGAGTAAACAGCATATAGAAGTCAAGAGCCATAAACAGCAAAGTCAGCTAGTAGACTTGGTAAAAACAGTTTGTCAAGAAAAACATACAGGCTTCACATCCCCGTTCCATATGCAATGTACCGCCAAGAATCCAATTACAGCTGGAACAATATATAGCAGAGCAGGCTGAAAAGAAACAAATGTCAAGTCAACAATTATGGCAACGGTTTCTTGCAAGGGATATAAAGTGTTAAAAGTTTAATTCAGACACCAACCTGTGCAGCTTGGAACCAGTTCATAACAAATATTGTAAGTGCCAAACCAAATGTGTATCCTAAAAATGCACTCTTAAAGTATTGGGGCTCCTTCCCCCTGGAAACATCAAAACGGAGTGCCAATGCAACAAAAATGCCTGAAAGATTGAAGTGATCAAATGTTACCAAGTGTATTTACTCAATCTAAGGAGGAGTTGCAAAAGAAAATGATGTAAGACCATGGCAAAAAGCAAATAATAAGCATTTGTGAAAGAAAAAATAAGTTCAGTAGCTAGAGTAAACGAAATAAAGCTTTTCTTCAATATGGTAAACCTCATCCCTCATTCCTTCTCGAGGGACCAACAGTGGTTTTTTCCACCTTTTCCTCTTACTGTCTCAAACCCCAAACCTCATGGTTTGAGATGGAGGATCCCTCCGTTATGCTTAATCTCTCTGGTTTAGTCATAGCTAATAATTTGTAAAGTTGCATTCATAGCTATTTACAATTAGCACAGGTCAACAATCAGAAATGAATTTTTAGGAAAATGGAGGTTATACCTGGGATAACTATATCTCCAAGACCCAGCATTGAGAAGGGGCGTTTAGCATCCGCTGTGGGAAACAAAAGCTGCAGACAGAGCAATTTTATACTCAGGACATAGTAACTAATAAAGGTGTGGAATGGAAAATTTAAAGAATCAGCTACAAAAAAAAAAGGTCACTATACACACCTTGATAGGAGCATCAAAAGATTTGGCTACACTGACCATCACTGGGGTAAAAAAGACCCAGAAGATGTCATACACAAAAAGTCCTGCCTGCATTTTTCAAAAGCCATGGGCATTCCACATCAGCGACAAGTTAATGATTATAGAAAGTTGTATAAGCAAGTGCTAATGCCTATGTGAAAGAACGCCGTAAAGAAGCCTAAAAACTCTACCATTAGGGGTTAATATAATATGATCCAAGCAAAGGGATGTCTTTGTGCAAGTAAAACCACTAGAAATATCTCATGAAGTTCTTTTCCCACTTCTTCAAAGGGATATTGGGAAGAATCAAATAAGGAAAAACAAAGGAATTTTTGGTTCAAGGCCAGAAACATAAACAGAATGACACCTATGAACCATGTACAATTAATTACATATAATACACAAATTTCTTCACTTACCAATAGTATGGCACCAGTCTTAAATGATCCAAGTGAAAGCATTTCAATACCCTGAAATCAAAAGTGCAAAGGAAAATCCGTATCATTCATCAAGGTAGACATGATGAGACTTAAGAGGGGACCAAACACTTTTCAGCTCTGCAAAAATCTCCATTCATTCGAAGCATACAAATAGATAATGTAATGTTGGCTCAATGTAAGGATCCAATGTGGGATGTAGGTAGGGCGCATGTCACAAGTAAGAACCCTATCAATGACAAGGATCCTGGTGTTTTAGTGGGAGCACGGTAGAGGGGTGGGCCCATATTCTACCAAATTCATAAACGTAGGCCAATCATATGAGATTTTCCCGTTATCAATAAATAAGAAAAGAAAATAAAGGCATCAAAGTGCCATCACGGATCCAAATTACATAAAGATGGGTCGCCTTTGCAGCTAGACAAACACAACTATGCTTGGTCCTAGAACAAGTGTAGACAAATGTGATTTATTTATATGAAAGTTGACCTCTCTATTCACGCCACCTAGTTTGATAAAGGGTACATATTAAAATAAAAAAGAAAAGGAATCAATGAGTCTTAAATTGGTACTTCCTTTGTCCCAATTGTATGATACTCTCACCATTTTGGCATATATCCTTCCGTCCACTTTATGTGATTCACTTTGGCTAGGCATGAAGTTTGAAAAAGAACGAATTTTTTTTGAATCTTGTCTCTAAAACAAACCATAGATGTTTGTGTGGGCCATAAATCATCTCATTAAGCGTAAAATGAAAAGTTTAAAGTTGAAACATTTCTAAATACAAAATAAAATACCATTCCTTTTAAACGGATAAAAAAGGTAAGTGCATCACATAAATTGGAATAAGGGGATTTTTAAATAAGCCATAATAACATCTACTACATAAAATTGGATGGAGGAAGTATACAATATACTCTACCTAAGTCATATAACATCCATCTAAATTAAACATATTTTCAAAATAGGAAGTCCATGTGAATTTGGCCTCTGAAAATGAAGAAATTTTAAGACTCTATTGTCAGGACAAATGATATACTAACACATCAAGCCACACAAACTGCGTTTGAAGCATGAAGCTCACAAATTATATGATTGGCGAATATCCAAATGCTTATTAATGATGCAATAAACAGCCAGCCAGCAAAAGAGCAGAACACCTTCATATCACAAACTCAGACACCGGACTAGTGAGTGGTACTAAACCACATTTTCTTAGAATGAATGATAAGATTTTTTAGTTATTAAATGAAATTGATTATGAGACAGGAGCCAGATTAGCCATCAACCCATTACTACTAGCAGGCTTGGCAGCTTATCATGCATTGGTAACTCAATATGGGGGCGCCCACACAAGATGTTTGTTAATATGGAATAAGAAGTGTTGGAACAATAACAGCTGCAAATCTCAAACACAGGAGAAATGTGTATTTAACTGAGAGTCTGACTTTTGCAAGCAGAAAGAAGGGATACAACAACTACGCCTCATCCAAAACAAGTTGAAAGAAGGAATAAGGGAAAAAAAAATTGGTGATCCAGTAAAAATGAATAATGTAACTTAGATGGATATGCTGACAAACCTGAATGCAAAAGGCAAGGCCCAAAACGTTGTTAGCTAGCCAATGCTTCTGTTTAGCATACCATACACAGAAAATGGTTCCAGGAATTGCAGCAACAATCTGAGACCTTGTGAACTCAATCTCCAAAGCTGAAAAGGAGGAAAATAGATAACTAAAATGAGCATTGTAAGCCCAAGGATTCTTCTAACAGGTTCAATTGGCATTTTCAGAAGAGACAAGAAAGTAGTCCCTACAGCGGAAATATGGGAAGTGCCATATTATGAGATCATCATTCCACTTATTTGGCAAAAAACGCTTAATAGCAGGTAACAATGTTGCCCTGTAAAGCCACAAAGAAAGAGATGACATAAAGCACATGCACAGAAAAACTACTGTTCAGTAACTTAAAATAGAATATATTAAGCATAGCAGAATGATCCATACGGAGAGAACATACGAAAGTGCAGCAATGCCAAGTACGAAGAAGTAGCACGTCAACACAGCATTAACCAGGTCTTTTGACAGGAATTTAAAAAGCAAGAACAATGACAAGAGCATTGCACTTCCAACCAAGGGAAACCTCATTGCATGTTCATTAGACATTGTTTCCTGGAGTACAGCAATCAAATATTTTAGGTGACATCAAAACAGACAGGACTGAAAAAAAAAAAAAGGGAAACTGCAACTTGGAGTCCAGAATATATACCGAAGGTGGAGTAGGCTTAACAGAACGGCAGCAACCCACAAAGACAGTAAGGCAGGCTGTTACAATGACATTTACATTTGGATCCACATTCACCACCAGTGGTGCCAGACTCAAACCTGAATCCACCAAAAAAGCAAGAGTTTCAAGGTAATTGCATCAACATAAAATTTAAAAGTGATTTAAAATCGCCATGACCACCTAATTATACTTTCTAATCTCCAGATAGCATATATTATTCGAGAACGAACAAACATTGAGAAAAGGGGTTTAAAAAAAGAAGAGAAAAAAACTGGCAGCAGGAAAATATCCTCGAGGGTACATGTAAATTTCTAATATCGGCATAGCTAACTATAGGGTAGAGAAATGCCCTCAACAAATCAAAATGATGAAACAAACATCCAATACATAAGAAAATGGTAAAAACGTTTTTATCAGATGCATGTATTTTCATTCAGCTAAAATGTTATTAAGAACCCATTCTGCCATATATGTTTACTCAATGAACTGGATATGTAGAGTGGAACCTACTGTATTAATAGTTACAGTACATGTCTACTCAAATTCCAACTACACAAAGATAGGAAGTGCAGCTGCAGAGAAAATCAAAAGGTACAAAACTTAAGTTACTTCTTTTATTTTTATGATAGTGGTATCCAAACCAACTTGCATGCACCTCAACTAATTCCACCAGGTACCTTGCTACCTTCCACCAGCAAAGGTACCAGGGCTGCTTGGATAGATGGGGAAATATTGCCTAGTGTTTTTGCCTCAACCCACTTCATTAACCACAAACCGTACTCTTGGGTGCAAAATTTAAGTTGATACTTGGCATGACTCATCTTGCAAAGTATATTAAACAAGAAAAATAAGCATTCACCTACATTGTGCCTCTCCAATTAACAACAAAGAATGCATGAATCACAATCAACAGAAACCATACCTAACAAAGCAACATTCGCGATACGCTCCATATTCTTCATCCTCAAAGGTATTAAAATGCAGAACTTCACTCCAGTTCAGACTCCCCAACAAGAGGAACCTATAAGACAACCAACATCATGAGTACCAATTATCAAACTTTACATACAACTGAATCATACCTAAACAGAACAAAAGCTACATCACAAAACCCACACAGAAACAGCAGAAAAGTAATCAAAAATCAAGATTTACCCACTAAAAATCACATCTTTATCACAAGTTGAAAATCTCATAAAAATCGTTTCTTTAGGCAAACCCAATTTACCAAATTCCCTAAATTTAGCCTCTGAATTTTAAAATTGCAAAATCAGACATTGGAATCAACCATTTTTAACATAAACCCATTTTCTTAAAACGTTTAAATTACAATAAAAACAACCCAATAAACCCAATCAAATGGGAAAAAAAAATCTTGATGCAAATATACATATTTTTACCTTACAAGAAAACAAAAAAATTTGATGTGCGTTTCTCTGCTGATCTTCAAAGCACACAGATCGGCGAGATTTTTGGATTTGGGAATTTTGCTATGTAAACATTTTATTGGTTTTTATTTTTCTTTTCTGTGCTAATAAAATAAGGTTTTAGGCTTTTTGTGGGAAAAAACACGTCAGTATTGGTTGTTCTGACCAATGAAAGACTGCCACGTAGCTTCATAAAATATCTAAGTTTTAGTGTAGTAATTTAGTATTGGTATTATTACTCCTAAAAAGAGAGAAAATAACAAAATGGATTGCTCATATTTTGTGAAGGTTCAAGTAGTCCATTAAAAAAAATGCTAGTTTCGGTAAATATAAGTTACTTAAAAATACCCTTGGCTCTATGAACAATTTTGGATAAGAATATATTACATTTAACATTTAAAATTTGATAGCATGAGTTTGTTTAACTGTCAATAAAGAACGAAGAGCTCATTGGTAAGATTGAGAGCATGGTTCATTTCACACTAAAACAATGGAGATAATTGATAGAGTATTGTTTTGATTATACTAATTTTGAGGGTAAATTTATGTTTTTCCTTATTGCAGTTACTTATATCGTCGAAGGTATTAATTGACAAAAGTAATTATACTTTATGAATTTTATTTTAATATTTTGAAAGACTCAAAGGGTGAGTCCTATTGTACTTTGGTATATTATACCACATTCGTTTCGACAAAGTTGATGGATCAAAAGGTTATCAATTACATAGAGAAATTTGTACAATTACTCAAGATACTTCATGTGTATCTACTTATTTTACAAGATTGTGTGTACTTTGGGATGAGTTTGATGCACTTGTTCCTCCACCATCGTGTGGTTGTGATAAGTCGAAAGTGTATATTAGTCATCTGCAGTATATGCGCTTATTTGCTTTTCTAATGGGATTGAATGAGTCTTATAGCCAACAAAGGAGTCAAATACTGATGATGATACTTCTACCATCCTTGAATAAAACTTACTCAATGATCATTGCTGATAAAAGTCAAAGACTGACAGTTGGTTCATATTCAGGAATTGAATTGGGTGAATCATCAACTGCTCTTTATGTAGGAAACACCAACTCTAGCAGACCTAACTATATTTACAAAATAAGTAGTTTTCATGTTGGAAATGTTAATCTAGATACTAATGGTTAAGGTTATCAACAAGCTGGGAACAAAACCTCTTCCAACGATGTTGGTTATTATAATGAGTTCCAGAATACTTCAGAGAGGAACAAGAAGAATTGTGGCTTGCAATGTGAAGTTTGTAAGCTGAAAGGACATACCAAGAAGACTTGTTACAAAGTAGTTGGGGTATCCTTCTGGTCATCCCAAGTTTAGATATAAATTTGGTGGGATAAGGATGGAAAATGTAGTTGACTGTGATGATCCTTTTAGTGCAGTTGTGAGAAGCCAAGGTATGCAGGACATGCATCTTATGGAGCAGCCAACATTTACAAAGGAACAATATGGACAGATACTGAATATGCCATCAACATGATAGGTGAAGCTGACATGGTAGGTATTGCACATGCTTTTTATGGTAGATAATAATACCAATAGTGATCACAAACACTCGATAGTTGATTCAGGAGAAACTAAGCACATTACCTCAAAATTAGATGTATTGTTTGACACGTGTTTTGCCAGCAATTTCATTTACCTAATGGACAAGCCACTACAATTTCTCATGTTGGGAAGTATAAATAGGATGGTAGAGATGTCTTAAAAGATGTGTTAGTGGTACCTGATTTCAAGTATGATTTGTTGTCTGTATCACAACTCACCAAACAACTACAATGTTCAATCAAATTTTTCCTTGAGTTTTGTGTGTTTCAGGATCACTCTATTGGGAAAGTGAAAGGGATTGGTAAAGAAATTGGAGGTCTCTATATTTTGTTGGACAACAATATTCATCATGACATTAATAAAGGACCAAAATTGATGATTGTTAATGTACACAATGCTGGAGAAGATCTATTATGGCACAAGAGATTAGGACATCCATCCATAAATTTTCTCAGGAAGATGTCATTAGCATTGGAAGGATAGGACAACATCATTAAGGATGAATGCACAGTTTGCCCTGTGGCAAAACAAACTAGGCTGTCATTTTCTTTGAGTTGTACTAGAAGTAGTAGTATCTTTGATATGGTACATCTTGATGTATGGGTGTCCCTAGACATAGCTACTCACAATGGTTTTAGGTTTTTTTTTTTTACATTAGTTGATGATTATAGCAAGATGACATGGTTGTATTTGTTCAGATTGAAATCATGTTGTCACTTTGTTAAAGAGGTTCACATCTATCTATATATAATAAAGGGAAAAGGGTCAAAAATACCCCTCAACTTTAGTTTATTAGTTGACTATACCCTTGCCGTTAAAACAAAGTTATTTATACCCTTGTCGTTACTAATTTCACCATTTATACCCCTCAATTGACGGAAATCCCCAAATTAACCAATTTTTACTTAAATTGCCCAATTTTAACCCGACTCGACCCACCCAATAATATAACCCATTTTTGTTCTATCTTCATTCTTGTTCATCTTCATCTTCATCTTTAAACTTGTGGATTCCGTAGCTTTAAGTTCTTCCGAAAAATTCCAATAATGTTCTTAAGCTGACATAGGTTGATACATAGGCATTACTATTCATCAATTTATAATTTTTCCCATACCTGCTCGATATAAAGTTCAATGTTGGTGGCTGGTTCCTTGTGAACTATGCGAGGCATAAGAAGATTCCAAAGAGGTATGTGTTCCTTTTTTTTAGTACTAATAATTTAGTATAGTTTTTGGTATATATTAATATCCCTGATACAACCATTCCCAACTGAAAATTTCATTTTAATTACTTGAAACATGAACTGTATCTCTAACTTCAGTCTGGTGGCCTTTTTATTTTATTTTATTTTGATCGATAGAGCTAGGTCTTCCTCTCTGATTCCAAGAACTGGTCAAACATGGAAAACTGACTCTGCTCTCTGCTCTCTCATCCAGACCCACATCGCTAACAGTGTCCAGCCATCACCGTGAAATCCTAACTCCGGTAGACCGGAGGAAATCAACAACGACGAATTAGAGCTCCAAGCTCCAGTAATTTCGACAATTTTTTAGATCTGACTGAAAAATAATGCTCCGATTATCTGTATTTAATCATTGTTGTGTTCTTGTGTTTTTGGGTTCATAGCCATTATTACATTATTTTCGATATTGTTGGGCTGTGTTGGATGATTTTATTGTTTTTGAAAAGGAACACAAGTTTAAAGATGAAGATGAACAAGAATGAAGATAGAACAAAAATGGGTTATATTATTGGGTGGGTCGGGTCGGGTTAAAATTGGGCAATTTAAGTAAAAATTGGTTAATTTGAGTTAGTTTGGGGATTTCCGTCAATT
>NW_006239142.1:477868-510624 GCF_000226075.1 Solanum tuberosum | reverse complement strand
CAAAATTTGCAGTCACTTTAGTCTTTTTATTATGAGTTACATTCTCAAATTTTGAGTTTTTTAAAAAATAATTAAAAATTGTTTGACAAAAAGTATTTATTTAATAATGATAATAATAATATGTTTCCACAGCCTCCTTATTTATAGCAAAACAAATGTATAACAATAATAATAATAATAATAATAATAATAATAACAATAATAATAATAATAATAATTAAATTAAATTAAATTAAAACAGATATTATCATAATAATAATCTTAATTATTAAATTAATTTAAATTTCGAAAATAAAAATAAAGTTAACATTAAAAGGAATTTTTTTTTGCTTTTAACTTTTACCGCTTTTTAAAAATTCAAAATTTGCAGTTACTTTAGTCTTTTTATTATGATTTTTTATTTTATTTTAATATTGCAGTTTCTTTTATAATATTACAGTTTTTTTTATAGGATAATGCAGTTACTAAAGAAAACTGATTGTCAAAGTAATAAAATATAAAATAATAAAATAAATCAATTAAATAAAAACAAAAAGAGGATTATAAAACCACCACAACTTCCCACTTCCCCCCATTCTCTCTCGCAGGAGCACTTTTTTTTTTCCCTCCTGTCCCCACTTTATACAACAACATCCAAAGAATTTGTGAAAGAGCATATTCATTTTTTTCTCCAAAGTGTATATTGATCACTTTTTTTTTATTGGCACAATATCATTCTCTAAAAAATTTGTTTCCACGCCAATCATATTCTTAATCTCTTTGTTACTCATTAATTTCAATAAGTAATTTGTGATTATTGTATTTTTGCATATTTTGCCTTTCATGAGAAGACAATTTTCCGATGGGAGCATTTGCAATGACAAATTAGAAGATAAGTGTGGAAAAAAAGATTTGAGATTTCTTCAGGTAATAATTTATATATCCATATGTAGTGTAATTGAGATGTTATGTTTAATGGTAATTAGTTAGTGTATAATTAAAATAATTTCTTTCAATCTTTTTAAATTTTCAAGTTTGTCACATTGAAAATTCCTAATTCACTGTAAAAATTTTGTATAATGAAACTAAATATGTATATTAAAACTAATAATAGTGGACGATACACAATTACTACTACTACTATTTTAAAAAGTAAGAATAATTTTGAACCTATAATTGAAAGTTAGTAGGTTTAATGATAAGAACCTAAATGTAAATCAATCAAATATATATCTTAGATCTATTTTTATTTTTTTGTAATAGTGCACTTATCCTCTTGAAATCCTAAATATAATTTTATTGTAATATACAATTTAGAAGTTCAAGGGTAGCTAATCTATAATCCGTTAATGAGACAGTGTTTAGACTTATATTGATTCCATATTAAATATGTGATTGAACCCAGACGTATGATTCCTTGCATGCTTTTTTTTTTTTTTTTCAATATTTGCCAATACTTGCTAACTAATTTTATTTAAGTAAATGGTAAATTTTAAAGTCGACGATGAGCATATATATGTGGTCTATGGAAGAAGAAATTGTGTGAGATTGTGGAACAAACTTGAGCAAGAGTTGCTAGCATGTTGCATTCTGTTCCTGTTTTAAAAATTATTTCTTAGTAGAGCCTAAATTATTATTATGAACAATTTGTATAGTCTATTTGAAATTATCAGCAACATGACACAAGTACAAGCATATTGCTCCAAAGTCCAACCTACTGTTAGTTTCAGGTTCACGAGACACACAAGAATTGTTGACTTTCTATCTCAAAGGTTATTTTGAAATTTGTCCTAGATAAAGTTGAATAATTTTATCTTATTTAATCTACATATGTCATGTGGTTGAGTATAGATAAAGATAATATATATTTATGAGTTGTGACTGTTTTTGATGCTGCTCAAATTCAGAGTTGTTTTAAGTGATACTCCCTCCGTCCCATTTTATGTGATGTACTTTGATTTGGCACAAACTTTAAGAAAAATGGAAAGACTTTTAAAACTTGTGGTCCAAAATGAATGATAGAAATTTGTGTGGTTGTAAATCATTTCATTAAGGGTAAAAAAGACATTTTATAGGCAAATTGTTACTTAAAATAGAAATGTGTCATTCTTTTTGGGACTGACTAAAAGGAAAGTGAGTCATATAAATTGGGACAGAGGGAGTATCAAATTATGGAATATATTGTTGGTAACTTGATTCTTTCTGAACTTTTGAGTTAAACAAACAATTTATACGGGGTAATATCATATCTTTCTAAGCAAGTAATTTGAATTGAATTTTAATTATCAAATATGTTGGACATTTAACAAATAATTTTTTAAAATTTACATTTAGAATTTTATTTTATTTTATCGCGTTATATAAAATTTAACTTATTATTAATTAACTTTTTACTGTTTTTTTTTCCAGGAGGATTGATGTTTAATTCGTTGGGTTTGTATCATTACTTTTATTTTTTATTTTAATATATTGTTTAAGTTATTATCTACACATATTTAATATGTAGCATTTATTTGATAATATTAATTAATAATAAATTAAATTTTAAAATTGTCTATAAATTAATATTTACAATTACATTTATCCGCGCAACGCATACTAATAATAATAATAATATAACAGCAACTATCCATAATGAACGGCTTCAACTGCACTTTACCACATCCTAAATTAATATTTATAAGGATTCCCTTCATAGATTTTAGATTATTTAATTTAATAAATGCTTAAAATCCAAAACAGTTTTAAAACTGCCCATCAATTAAATACTACCGCGTAATCCTACGATGTAGAAACCAAACATTGTTCTTTTGAACACCAAAATCAGTTATGGCATTACAATTTTATACGATATCAAATATTTCAAGCAAATTCACACGATGAAATTTCAAAATTCAAATTATTCGATTGTGATTAGTGCCGGATAAGTACACAAAGTAAATATCCTTCTCTTTAAAATTAGTTTTGCAAGATGACAAGGTAAATTTTATAGTCATAATGTATATATTGTGGATTTTCACATTACTAATTATTTCTGCATATTAACGTAACACAAATTTCTATTTTAATTAATTTAGAATAAATGCATACATGATAATTTTAGGGACAATATTCTTGAACTCTGTTTATACATCAACTTATCATGTCTTAAACTATAAATCTATCTATTTCTGTTTCATAAGTTGTTTAATTGTGTTTGTAATAAAGATTGTTCTAATTTCAGTTTTTTGTTCATTTAATATATATTAAGATCTAACTATTCCTATTTAATACATATTAGTAAATAGTATTCAATATTTATATATTGTTTATTTTATTTTAATTGCAGTAATACTAGAAATAGACAAAAATACTTGCATCAATGAATCAATAGATATAATTCCTATTTACACATGTTTAAAGTGTCTTTCTGTATCTTTAAATGAAAAATAATAATATGAAAGTTCTTTTAAAGTCCTTTTAAGAATTATTTAAATTTTGAATTGAGAAGTTAATTAGTTTTAAAAGATAAAGATCAAAAATTTAAATTCAAACTACTTCGGAGATAAAGTTAACTATAATTATAAATTTTAAAAATTGAATTGAGATGATTAAGTTTATTTATTTATCCATTTGAATGTAAATAAAGATATAACATATAAATTAAAATTTAGAAGGTAAAAAAATTATAATCACTAAAACGCGGAGGAGGAAGTGAAAGATAAATGGGGGACACAAAGTAGGAAAGTGGGAACTACACTTTCTTTTAATTTTTTCATTCATTTTTATTGATTGTCTTCTCATAACATTCACACAAATTATATGAAAAATATAAAATAAATAACTATCGTTTTGCTTGAGAAGTAGCTAATACTGAAAAACCGTTGCATCCAAATAAAAATGGGTTAAACATTTTTTTTCTCAATATTTCTTTTCTTAAATATTGTTTCCTTCATTTTTGCAATTAATTACGTTCTTTTCATTTACAATTTTATGATTGGAGTCTTGATTTTTTATTTTTTTTGTGTATGCTATGAATGATGTAGAATTCTTAAAATTTTAAATTGATTTTGAAAATAAATTTATAAAAATATCATTTAACTCTAAGAATTATATATGAAGAAGTTGTAACAAATGCAAGATGAGTTGATGCTATGAAGCAAGAATTGCAAGTTTTGAAAGATAAGGGGACTTGGAAACTAGTTCATTTACCTCATGATCAGTTAGTGATTGGTTGCAAATGAGTGCACAAGATCAAATACAAGCCTGACGGTGATATGAAAAGATACAAAGCAAGACTTGTAGCAAAGGGATACAATCAGACTGCTGGTGTTGATTATCAAGAAACCCTTTCACTAGTTGTGAAAATGGTGACAGTTAGAACTGTTATTTGTAGAGAATTGGCCGTTATTCCAAATGGGTGTCTACAACGCCTTTTTGCAAGGGGATTTGTTGGAAGATGTTTTGAAGGAGATGCCTAAAGGTTTGAAGGTCCGGGGGATACACCTATGGTCTATAAGCTTGTCAAGTCTTTGTATGGACTCAAACAAGCATCTAGACTATAGAACTTGAAACTAACAGAAGCATTAGTAAACTCAGGATATAAGAAGAGTCATCTGGACTACTCTTTATTCACTAAGAAGCAAGGAAACAAGATGGTAATCATACTGGTCTATGTGGATGATTTGCTAATAAGAGGCAATGACACACAACTGATCCAGGATACCAAACTAGTACTCCGTCAATCTTCAAAAATCAAAGATTTAAGAGAGTTAAAGTTTTTCTTGGGATTGAATTTAGCAAATTAAATAAGGGGATTTTGATAAACCAAAGAAAGTATGTTATAGAGTTATTGGTTTAACGTGAGGCAAGATAACTTTAACTCCTTTGGAGTGTAACATAAAGCTGAGTAAGCTGATGATGGGGCAACTGAGTTGGTTGAACTATTTGAAAATGTACAACAATAACAAATAATTATTGGGAAACTACTTTACTTAACCATCTGATATTGCCTACACAGTTCGAACATTAAGTCAGTTTATGCAGAGAGACCCATAGTGAAACATTATAATGCAGCATTGAGAGTTCTTTGGTATATTAAGACTCAACCAGGGCTGGGATTACTAATGTCATCAGAGAAGGACATGAAACTAACATGGTATTGTGATGCTGATTGGGCCAGACTGTAACAGGTTACATCCTCAAACTTGGTGACTCTCTCATTGCCTGGAAATCCAAGCAGAAGTTCAACAGATGCTGAGTATAGAACTTTAGCAGGCTTAACAACTGAGGTAGTCTGGGTCACTAACCTGCTAAGGAATTGGAAATTCATATTGAAGGGCCAGTATCAATCTACTATGATAGCAAAGCAGCTATTCAAATAGCTGCAGATCCAGTATTTCATGAGAGAACTAAACATATCGAGATAGATTATCACTTTGTCAGGGAAAAGATTCAGCAGGATTTGATCAAGATTGTGTATGCTCCTTCACATGATCAACTGGAAGACTTATTGACTAAAGATTTGTGAAAGACTCAACATGAGTTCTTATTGTCCAAACTAGGTGTCTTGAATGTCTTCATAGGACCTAGTTTGAGGGGGCTATTAAAACTATAGGAGTTAAATAGTTATGGAACCGTTAGTATAACTTAATCCAATCATCTAGCTAGTTACACAATTGTCAAGTTAGTTAGAGGAACAATTAGTTGTCATGTCAGCTAGCAAATTAGTTAGTGAGATGTGCAATGTATATATATGCCATGGAATATGTGTACTAATTAATTCATTCAATGCAAAATAAAATTTCCCAAATTATAGTTGTTGATTCTCTTTATTCTTCATTCCTTTCTTCTGTTTCTTCTTCATCTGATCATCAGATTCAAATTTTATCACTATCGTCTCATTGCTCGAATTGTTATGCCATCCGAGGATGATCCTAAATTAATTATTATGGCAAACACGAAATAGAACCAGCATAAGTAATCCATGATGAGTTGAATCTTGTCCAGTGAAAGACTTTGGATTTTAATGTTCTCATCAGTAGCAAATTAGCAATTGCCAAGGTTGTACATATGCTTAGCTAAAGGCATGTGGTCTACAGAAAACTTCATTTTACCTTCTTCCAAAACAAGAGGACTAAAGTCTTCACTTACATAATGCAAGTTTTTGTCCTATTTCAATTTTAGTAGACAAAAGGAATTCAAATGGAATGTAAATTCTGTTGCTTTAATGATTGCGATGACTAGAGACACATATTATAAGTCTGTTGCGACAAGGAAAATTGGCTCTTCTCTTGATAAAAATAACGCATATCAGCAAGAAACACATGCTTTTCTTCTTTTTAAAACACATATTATGTTCAACTCCTTTATTTCTTCATGATTTACTCCCACATTCTTCTCTCCTTGATTGGAGTTGTATTTTAAAATTTTCTTAGTGGATTACTTTAGATAGGTTCTGTGTGTTAGTTTTGCATGCGGTTGAACGTGAAGTCGCATGATTTTAAAATGTTGTGACTTTTATGATAAGACAGAATAAATATATTTTCATACTAGCCTTCGTTGGCTATAAATAGAAAGATTTTCTCACATTTTTAAATTACGAATTTCTAAGGATTCTATTCTTCTTTTTAAAACACCCAATTTAATATATTTCTATATTTGATATTATATTTATTGAAAGAAGACAAATTTTCACATTGAAGGATTGTGACTTTTCCATAGAGTTGTGACTTTTCTGATGAGTATTGATCATTCTGAAGAGTTGTGACTTTCTGGATAAAGTACAATAAGTACATTTTCATACTAACCTTTGTTGGTTAAAATAGAAAGGGTTTCCTCACATTTTTAAACTACGAATTTTCTATGATTTCTATTTTTTTTTCTTTTTAAAAAATTCAAGTGTAATATGTAGTCATTGAGTGAGTTCGAAGTTCAGTTAAATTTGAAAACCCCCAATTTGAATGTTAAACAACGATAATACCCTCAACTAAAAACACCCAAAACCAGGAACTCCAACAATAAAATAATAAATAAGTAGATAATTGTAGGAGAATGGAGGAGAAGGTATATATGTAAGGTGTAATTAAGAGATTTTAAGAGTGACTTTTTGCATTTACATATCACACAATTTTAAAATGAGAAAAAGTTCTAAAAAAAGGACAAAAAAGATAAAATATAATTAAAGGGCATAGAGAGGTGTCACACCACCTTACATTATTGAGAGGAACTTACACATTGTTATTTCATTTATAATACTTTACTTAAATTTTTGGTTTAATAATATTGGCATTATCTTTAAAATAGTGTAACAGTTTGGCATTCACGTGCAACGCACGTGCTTCAATACTAGTATAAAAATAACAGTGTCATCATCTCGATTTTCATATCTACTCAAGTATGACTACACAAAATCACACTCTCACATTTTCGATTTGTATCAAAGAATCTTTTCATTAACATTCTATTCAAACAATCACAAAAATAATTTTCTCACATTTCTAGATTATATAAAAAAATCTCATTTTTTTCTTATCTCTATTCTAGCTCCATAAAACATAACTTTCACCACCTTCGTTTGTATCGAAATATTTTCATCTCATTCTATCTCTATTCAGAAACTTTGCAAACAACTCTTTTACATTCAGAGTTTATATCGAAATATTTTCTCTCTTTTTCTTCTCAACCTCATCTCTATTCTACACAATTTATATATCAAACAACTTTCTCATATATTAGATTGTAACGAAAAAAAGATTTTCCCTCTTTTACTTTCACATTTTATATCGAAATCTTTTCTCTCTTTTTATTTTCAATCTCATCTTTATTCAACACAATGTATATATCAAACAATTTTCTCATAACTTAGTTTGTAACAAAAAAAAGTTCCCTCTTTTCTTACTTTTTAAATACAATACGTTATATTATATACAAGTACCTAACAACCATCCCAACATAGTGTTAAGGTCACATGCGATAATTAAGCAATTAGGTTTAGCGGAAACATAACCAATCAACACTCATTCCAAAGAGTTGTGACTTTCTTGATAAAGCACAATAAACACATTTTCATACTACCCTATGTTGGTTGAAATGGAGGGGTTTCCTCACATTTTTAAATTACGAATTTTCTAAGTTTTTTCTCTTCTTAAAAAACTCAAGTGTGATTTGTAGTCATTGAGTGAGTTCGGGGTTCAGTTAAATTTGAAAACCCCCCAATTTGAATGTTAAATAACGATAATACCATCAACTAAACAACCCCCAAAAGCAGAAACTCCAACAATAAAATAATAAATAAGTAGATAATTGTAGGGGAATGGAAGGAAAGGTATATGTAAGGTGTAATTAAGAGATTTTAAGAGTGACTTTTTGCATTTACATATCACACAAATATTTAAAATGAGAAAAAAGTTCTAAAAAAAAGGACAAAAAAGATAAAATATAATTAGAGGGCATAGAAAGGTGCCACACCACCTTACATTATTCACAGGAACTTACACATTGTTATTTCATTATAATCCTTTACTTAAATTTTTGGTTTAATAATATTGACATTATCTTAAAAAATAGTGTAATAGTTTGAAATTCATGTGCGACGCACGTGCATCAATACTAGTATAAAAATAGCAATGTCATTATCTACTCAAGTATTACTCCACAAAATCACACTCTCACATTTTCGATTTGTATCAAAGAATCTTTTTATTAACATCCTACTCAAACAATCCACAAAAATAACTTTCTTACATTTTTAGATTATATAAAAAAAAACTCATTTTTTTTTCTTATCTCTATTCTCACTCCATGAAACATAACTTTCGCCACCTTCGTTCGTATCGAAATCTTTTCATCTCATTCTATCTTTATTCAGAAATTTTGCAAACAACTCTTTTACTTTCACAGTTTATATCGAAATTTTTTCTCTTCTTTTCTTCTAAATCTCATCTCTATTCAACACAATTTATATATCAAACAACTTTGTCATAACTTAGGCTATAACGAAAAAAATGTTCTCCTCTTTTACCTTCACATTTTATATCGAAATCTTTTATCTCCTTTTCTTCTCAATCTCATCTCTATTCAACACAATTTATATATCAAACAACTTTCTCATAACTTAGTTTGTAACCAAAAAAAAGTTCCCCTCTTTTCTTACTTTTTTAAAACAATAGGTTATATTATTTACTAGTACCTAACAACCATCCCAACATAGTCTTAAGGTCACATGTGATAATTAAGCATATAGGTTTAGCAGGAACATAACCTATCAACACTTGTTCCAAAGAGTTGTGACTTTCTTGATAAAGCACAATAAACACATTTTCATACTACCCTATGTTGGTTGAAATGGAGGGGTTTCCTCACATTTTTAAACTATTAATTTTCTAATTTTTTTTCTCTTCTTAAAAATTACAAGTGTGATTTGTAGTCATTGTGTAGTCATTGAGTGAGTTCGAAGTTTAGGTAAATTTGAACACCTCTCGTCTTGAATGTTAAATAAATATTATACCCTCAACTAAAAAACACCCAAAAGTAGGAACTCCAATAATAAAACAATAAATAAGTAGATAATTGTAGGGGAATGGAAGAAAAAGTATATTTAAGGTTTAATTAAGAGATTTTAAGAGTGACTTTTTGCATTTACATATCACACAAAAAAAAGGATAAAAAAGATAAAATATAATTAAAGGGCATAGAAAGGTGTCACACCACCTTACATTATTCACATGAACTTACACATTCTTATTTCATTATAATCTTTTACTTAAAATTTTGGTTTAATAATATTGACATTATCTTAAAAAATAGTGTAATTGTTTGCCATTCATATGCAACACACGTGCATCATACTAGTATAAAAATAACAATGTCATCATCTCAATTTTCACATCTACTCAAGTATTATTCCACAAAATCACACTCTCACATTTTCTATTTGTATCGAAGAATCTTTTATTAACATCCTATTCAAACAACCCACAAAATAACTTTCTTACATTTTTAGATTATAAAAAAAAAACTCATTTTTTTGTTCTTATGATCTTTATTCTCACTCCATAAAACATAACTTTCACCACCTTCGTACGTTTCAAAATCTTGTCATTCATTCTATCTCTATTCAAAAACTATGCAAACAACTCTTTTACTTTCACAGTTTATATCGAAATCTTTTCTCTTTTTTTATTCTCAATCTCATCTCTAATCAACACAATTTATATATCAAACAATTTTCTCATAAGTTAGACTGTAACGAAAAAAAAAGTTCCCCTCTTTTACTTTCACATTTTATATCGAAATCTTTTCTCTCTTTTTCTTCTCAATCTCATCTCTATTCAACACAATTTGTATATCAAACAACTTTCTCATAACTTAGTTTGTAACCAAAAAAAGTTTCCCTCTTTTCTTACTTTTTTAATACAATAGGTTATATTATTTACTAGTACCTAACAACAATCCCAACATAGTCTTAAGGTCACATGCGATAATTAAGCAATTAGGTTTAGCGGTAACATAACCAATCAACACTCGTTCCGAAGAGTTGTGACTTTCTTGATAAAGCGCAATAAACACATTTTCATACTTCCATATATATGTTGGTTGAAATGGAGGGATATCCTCACATTTTAAACTACAAATTTTCTAAGTTTGTTATTTTTCTCTTCTTAAAAAACACAGGTATGATTTGTAGTCATTGAGTGAGTTTAAAGTTCAGTTAAATTTGAAGACCTCTCGTCTTGAATGTTAAATAAATATCATACCCTCACCTAAAAACACCCAAAAGCATGAACTCAAACAATACAACAATAAATAAGTAGATAATTGTAGGGAAATGGAGGAGAAGGTATATGTAAGAGGTGTAATTAAGAGATTTTAAGAGTGACTTTTTTGCATTTACATATCACAATAAATTTTAAATGAGAAAAAAGTTTTTAAAAAAGGGACAAAAAAGATAAATATAATTGAAGAGCATAGAGAGGTGTCACACTACCTTACATTAATCACAGGAACTTACACATTATTATTTAATTAATAATCCTTTACTTAAATATTTGGTTTAATAAAATTGACATTATCTTTAGAAATAGTGTAATAGTTTGGCATTTACGTGCAACGCATGTGCATCAATACTAGTATAAAATTAACAGTGTCATCATCTCAATTCTCACATCTTGTCAAGTATGACTCCACAAAATCACACTCTCACATTTTCAATTTGTATCAACACATTTCTTTTTAACATCCTATTCAAACAATCCACAAAATAACTTTCTCACATTTTTAGATTATATAAAAAAAATCTCATTATCTTGTTCTTATCTCTACTCTCATTCTATAAAACATAACTTTCACCACCAACGTTCGTATCGAAATCTTTTCATCTCATTCTATCTATATTCAGAAACTCCGTAAACAACTCTTTTACTTTCACAGTTTATATTGAAATTTTCTCTCTCATTTTCTTTTCAAGCTTATCTCTATTAAACACAATTTATATATCAAACAACTTTCTAATAACTTAGATTGTAACGAAAAAGGAGTTCCCCTCTTTTACTTTCACGTTTTATATCAATTTTTCTCTGTTCTTCTTCTCAGTCTCATCTCTATTAAACACAATTTATATATCAAACAACTTTCTAATAACTTAGATTGTAACGAAAAAGGAGTTCCCCTCTTTTACTTTCACGTTTTATATCAATTTTTTCTCTGTTCTTCTTCTCAGTCTCATCTCTATTAAACACAAATTTATATATCGAACAACTTTCTCATAACTTAGATTGTAACGAAAAAGAAGTTCCCCTCTATTACTTTCATATTTTATATCGAATTTTTCTCTCTCTTTTTCTTCTAAATCTCATCTCTATTAAACACAATTTATATATCAAACAACTTTCTCATAACTTAGATTGTAAAGAAAAAATGTTCCCCTCTTTTACTTTCACATTTCATATCGAAATGTTTTCTCTCTTTTTCTTTTCAATATCATCTCTATTCAACACAATTTATATATCAAACAACTTTCTCATAACTTAGATTGTAACGAAAAAAAGTTCCCCTCTTTTGTTACTTTTTTTAGTTTCTTCTTAGCTCTTGATCTTCAATCTATCAAAATAATTTTAAAGTGATGGATATCGACGATGATATATGTCATGCCCCGAGCCTACGCCTTGGACTTGGACGTGGCCAACACTCGAGAACCATTGTTTGTACCCAAGCAAACCCTTGGTCTCACTGATTACTTAGCAGAAGACTTACTCAAGTAATGATAGGCTCAAAACATAATTAAATTTGTTAAACTAAAATATTCATCTCATAGAGTCTGGAAAATACTCAATAGAAATACTTATAATTTGTAAAACAACTCAAAAGAAAGTAAATATCGAGAGACACCTCGACTTAATTTGTCTATCTATGAAGTATCTAATATTAAAGAAGGATGTCGGGATAAGACCAATGTCATCTCTAAACTACTAAGTAGAAAGTAAATGTGAAGTCCTCTGGAATGCAAGGATGCTCACTAAAAGCTAGCTGAAGTGTAAAGTGATCTCTATGAAGCACCTGTTGATGATCTGAACTTGTATATGCATCATAAAAATATGCAGGTCGAATGACATCAGTACATTTAAATATACGAGTATGTAATATAGCCGAAGCCAAATAATTGAATAAATGAACTGTAATAGATAAAATATACTCAAGCTGAATGTAAAGAAACAAAGGAGTTAAATCATTTAAAGTTTTACAAAATACTTACTCATCTCTGAACTCAACATAATAAGCGATATATTCAAATATAGTTTAACTCTAATGGGAGATTCTCTAACCAACAACCATCACTATGAGTTGTGTGATGATACAACATCTCGCCCACGCTGCCAGAACTGTCATAAACCATGTCAGGGTATAGAACCTCTCAAACAAGTGGATCCACTAAGCAATAAGGATTCATCTAAAAAGTATGATCTTGTACCCATGTCGGCAAGACATGGTTTATAAGGATTTTGAGTTGTCTGAACTCATCCCCATATCGGTGCTTAATACTACTCCTAACAATACATATATTCATGCTCAAATGTATAAAACATGCTTTTTCTCTGGTTTGAGATAGTTGCTCAAATTATCCTCTTAAAAGAGGTAACTGCTCTAAAATATCTCTGAACTCATTGCTCATTTAGAAAACAAGGTTTCTCTTTGCTTAATGAAAAAAGTGATACAACGGGAATACTTAGTTCCCTTATACTTGTAACATCCCACCTTAGAAAGAGCTAAATTTGGAAAGCGCTAAATTGGAAATAGCTAAATTGAGAATTTTGCAAGTTATGCTTAAGTTGTGAGTTTTATGTCAACTTCAAACGAGCAGAACTTTCAGTACATGATGGGTTAGGTGGCCCATAATATATCAAATGGAAGGTCTTGAAATCCTCTTTCTAACGCCACTAAGTTTGCTAATTTTTGAGTTCGGATGAGGGAGATATGGTCATTTGAAATCTGTCTGTCATAAGTAGCGTAGTTCTTCTCGTGGGTCTTCAACTATTTAGAAGCATAAAAGATCATATTCCCTTTCTGCAACAAAACACCACCTAACCTGACTCCAAAAGTATCACAGTATACGGTAAAGTCCACACTCTTCTCGGGTAGAGTTAAAACAAGAGCTGAAGTCAACAAGGTCTTGAGCTTTTGAAATCTCTCCTCACACTCATCAGACCACTGAAAGCTCATACTCTACCTAGTCAATATGGTCAAGAGAGATGCAATAGTGACTAAACTCTGAACAAACCACCTATAATAGCCTGTAATTCCCATAAAACTCTAAATATTGGTAATTAGAGTAGGCCAAGTTTAACCTCTAACTATCTCAATCTTGGATGGATCCACCTGAATACCCTCCTTGGACACCACATATCCTAGAAATTCAACAAAATCAAGTGAAAACTCACAATTTAAGTACTTGGCATACAACTTCTCTTCCCTCAATCTCTGGAGCACAGTCCTCAAGTGTCGAACATGGTCCTCATCAGTCTTGGAGTACACCAAGATGTCATCAATGAACACTATCACAAAAGAATCTAAATACGGTTGGAACATCTCCTTCATAAACTCCATTAATATTGCTGGATAGTTAGTCAAACCAAAAGACATCACAAGAAACTTATAGTGACCATATCGAGTCCTCAAAGTAGACTTAGGGATATTCGCTACCCTAATCTTCAGCTGATGGAAGTCGAACCTTAAATCAATATTAGAAAATAAAGATCCTCCCTGAAGTTGATCAAATAAGTCATCAATACGAGGAAGAGGATACTTGTTCTTCACTTTCACTTTGTTCAATTGTTGTTAGTCAATATGCATCCTCATAGGCCCATCTTTCTTCTACACAAACAGAACTGGAGTACCCCATGGAGACACATTAGGGAGAATGAACCCCTTACTCGTGCAACCAATCCTTCAATTCCTTCAACTTTGATACAACCATGTGATAAGGATAGATAAAAATACGCTTGATGCATGGCTCCAAGTCAATAGAAAAATCAATGTTCCTATCAAGAGCAACACTTGGAAGGTCAGTATGAAAACATATGAAAACTCTCAAACCATGGGCACAAAATCCATTGGAGGTGGATCAACACTACTATCTCAAATGAAGGCCAAATAGGACAAACACCCTCTATCAACCAATCTTTGGGCTCGAATGAAAGAGATAACTTTGCTAGGGTAAGAACCACTAGTGTAATGTCCCATTTATTATGTATTTGCTTTTAATTGTGAAATAACCATTTTTCCATCCCCTTAGCATTTCAAAGCTTAGTTTGTGTTGCGAGAACGATTGGTGTTGTCCCTGATTCGATCGGATGTGTCTTTAGTAATTTTGACCCTTTTTAGTTGAGAATCCTTGGTAGGGTTTACTTTGGTCAACATTTTGAGTTCCAAGTATCTGATGGAGATTCTGTCACTTCAATTGCAACCGAATTGTCGAGCTTGAGCTAGTAACGTGGTTAGTAAGGTTTTTGAGGCCTTGGGTTGAGGTTTGGGCATTTGGGTGAGAAGTTGGGTGTTGAGCCTTAAAGAGTGGTACGGGAGGGTAATTCCATCATTTGAACTCATTTTAGAAATCATACAATTCCATTAAGTCTAGAATGTCAAATTTAATAGAGATAGCATATCCAACTTATTTTTATCGGACTCCAAACGATTTTTTAAGGTCCATTCGGGGGCATTTTGTTTGTGTTGGTCTGCTAGTTTTTCAGTTTCTAGTGTAGGTCATTTATGACCTTCGCGATCGCAGCCCAAAGGCTTGTGATCGTGATGTGTCTTCTTCGTGACCTTTTGGATCCCAGCCCATCGGCTCGCGATCGCGATGAACCTTTTCCTTTAGCCTTCATGATTATGAACAGGAGGTCTCGCGATCGTGATGTATTCTTCATGTCCTTCACGATCGCGAGAGTTAATGGCTCGTGATCTCGATGACTAAAGTTTTTCATGGATAGAACCTAAACTCAAGATGCTTCCTATTTATCTCATTTCGTTCATTTTCAATCTTTTGGAGCTTTGGAAAGTGATTTATTGGCTGCATTTTGTGAAAATTAGTGTGGGTAAGCCTTCTCTCCCATTCCTTATTGATTTCATCAATTTTTATCTTCCAAAAACACCTTTTAATCATGATTTCAATGTGGATTTTGAGGGTTATTCCTCTAAGTTGGAAAATGGTATTTTCTTGAATTGGAGCTTATTCCTTGCTTGTTTTAATGGAGTTTTCAACCATGAACTCTTCTTGGCTTGTAGAACTTGATTTTCAACTAAAATTTTGATCTTACCCTTTTAATTTCCAAAGTGATTTTTCGACTATTTTACCACTAATTTCTAATCCTATCAATATGTGTAACATTGGGACCCTTTTGATGAACTATTTCCATTATTGATAGTTATGGATCATTTTGGTGATCGTGTGGTTGAGGAAGTGCTTCAATAGAGTTATTCGAGTTAAGTTTTGACATTCGAGATATGTTTTCCTATCCCTCTTTTAGATTGAGATGAGATTGTCACACCCCGAGCCTACACCCTAGACGTGGCCGGCACTCGAGAACCATTGCTATCCCAAGCGAACCCTTGGCCTGGCTTACTTACTCAGCGGAAGACTTTAAGCATTAAGAAAAGGATTAATATGCTAAATAACTCAACTGTCTCAAACTGAACTCATAATGTTTTAAAAATAAACATTTAACTTAGCCAAAATGGTAACTCAAATGTGAACATAATCCAATAACAAAATGATGACGAATTAACTAACATCTGACTGACTATCTATGAAGCCTCTAAAACAACTGAGATGGTTGTCGGTACAATCTCACGACATCCTAATGAACTAAAATGATAAAGTAATGAAAAAGGGAGATCCTCCAGAATGCAAAGAGGCTCACCAACAACTCTGAAGCTCAACTGGATCAACGATGCGTTGGATGCTGATCCTGGTTACCTGCGTCTGCATCATAAGACGATGCAAGCCAACTGACATCAGTACATTGAATGTACGAGTATGCTAGCTGGAATGCTAAACACAACTTAAGCTTAAAAAGAATCTGAAAGGAACAGAAGAACTTACCTGGTTCAACTCAACTCAGCATAACTGAACTCATTTCAATATAAAGCAGTTTAAAAACAAATGCAATATAAGGAAAAGTTGTTTAAAACATGATGTCAACACTGTGTATTTAGAAATACAATAATAACTTTGTATGTATGCAAAGAAACAATATGAACTTTGTTTGTATATAAAAATACAAAATACGGATGTGTGAGTTTCTCTAACCGACAACCATCATTTAAGAGTTGTAGTGATGATACAACGTTTTACCTCATGCTGCCAAGGACCGTCATATACCTTGCCGGGGGTATAGAACCTAACTCACAAAGTGGATCCACTAGTCTATGCTAAAAAGCGCTAAAGGAATCATCTAAAAAGTATGACCATTTTCTACCCATGATGGCTACATGGTTTATGGGGGTTGTGAGTTGTCTGAACTCTCCCCCATATCGGTGCTCAATACTACTCCTAAAAATATAATATTAGCTCTTATGTTTAAAATATACTTCTTTCCGTGATTTGAGATTAGTGCTAAAAAACTTAGCTCAAAGGCTATCTTGGAAATCAAAGTTTCCTCTCTTGCTTCATTTAGAAAGCGATTTCTCTTTTCTGAAAACTAGCCCGAAGGTTCTTTGGAAATCGAGGTTTCCTTTCTTGTTTAAATGTGAAAACATTTTAAACCCTTTCAGAATACATAGTCCCTATATACTTTTGAAGAAATGAACTTCAAACTTTTCCTTTTTACTCAACTTGATCTTTAAGTCTTAAAACAAAGTTAAAAGCATTTGCAAAAGACTTGTTGAAAATACTCTGAGAACTTCCTAGACTTGGCTCTTGACTTTCCTTGAATTTGAATTTATGTATTCAAGGTTATGATTCATGTTTTTGGATGATTTCTAGATGTTTAGAAGTCATTTAGAGTAGTTAGAATCAATAGGAAGTGTTAGTACACTTTAGAAGGAATTAAACAGGCTAAACGATGAAAAACTGATGAAAAACGACGATCCGGGCGCGTCCTTGGCGCGCTGCGCCATCCCTAAATTACTGGGGCTCCAAAATGGCGCTCTGCTGGCGCGCCGCCCCAGCCTTCCAGGGGCTATGTGGACGCGTCACGCCACCTGTTCCTTAGGCAAAAATCTGACGAACTTTTGGTCTCGTTTTCTAATCTTAAATTGATTTTAATCTATTCTTTTTCTCAAATTCACTTTAGAATCAGATACCAAGGTATATACACAAAATCTAACTCATACAACTCAATAAATCAATACTTTAATATCAAGAAACTCCTTAATCTCAACTCATATTCAAGAACGAAATCAATTCAAGAACATCAAATTCTCAATCTTTTTAGGACGAAAATACGATGAATTAAACATGTTTGGCGCGTGGGTGAACTAAGCCAACGCTATGTGATCTCACATACCTCGTAGGGATTACCCCTTGACGAAATCCATGATCTTAACTTCAAGAACTTGACGATTTCCTTGCTTCTCCTTCTCTTTTCTCCTCTTCTTTTCTCTTCTCTAAAACCCTAACTCAATTTCTCCAAAGCCTAAACTGACAAAGTTCAGTTTAGACCCCTAAGTAATTACCAAAAATGAATTAAAATAAAAGGGTAAGGAAAAGACCAGCTACCCTTTAAAAATCCAGATTGGACATTTCCTTACTTGAACAGCCCAACTTCCAATGAGCATAACTCACTCATACGAACTCAGAATCGCGCAAACTCGGAAGCGTTGGAGAGATTATTCCAAGATCTTTCCTACGATATCTGGAAGAACACCTAACTCATCATGAACTAAAGATTTATGGTCGTTTAAAGTTTACCAAAAATCCAACTTAACATACTTAACAAAATTTTCAGATTTTTATATTATTTCCAAAAATGACTATTTCCACTTTTTAACTTCTTTCTAGTTATTTTCTAGTTACAGGATGTTACAGAGTAAGTGATCTTTCTTAGGGCGTCAACTATGAAATGAGTTGTATTGTGTATTTTAGAGGTTGTTAAGAGTTGAAATTCTTGTTTAGTATGTGTGATGCCTATTTGTGATGTTTAGCCTGTGTGGAGGCTCGTGTGAAATCGGTAATTGTTGTTGAAAACTTGTGACATTTGAGTAATTGATCGAGCGAGAGGTTGTGTGACTTATCCTTATATTTGACATTGGGATGCCCCAGTTAGGGGCTTGACTTGATTTTTGGAATGCCTAAAATGAAAGAAATGTTTTTTAAGTGGTAAAGACTGATTTCAAATGGATTCCTTCACTATCCCTATCATTTGAGGACGTGTTTCATGACTTGTTGAGTTTGGGTACTTGAATCTATTTGAAATTCTTGATGAACTGATTATGCCTTTGTGTTGTATGTGTTGTGATACATTCATCCTCATGCAGCATACCATTATTCATAGAAATACGAGAAAGTGGAGACATACTATTTTTTTGTGAAAGAAAATGTGACACCTTACTTATATCCTTGACCAAGAGCTAGGTGAAAAGTTGGTGAGATATTGAGATTATGAGATTGGTATATGAACTGCGAGTCGCACATGGGTCCTTGTTTGAAAGTTAAAGCTCAGCAAAATGTATACAACAGGTTGTGTGACGACCTTGGTTCTACCACACCATTTCATCATCTCAATGCATTGCATTGACCAACTTTGTTGTGTTGTGTAACTCGCTAATATTGATTTGAATATTAGCTCTACCATTTTCTGTTTACTTTATTCGCGTTGTTGTTACATAAATTGGCGGCACAGATGCCGAAGTGGGATTTTTCTATGCACGTGGAAGTTTTTCATAGTTTATTTCTTAAGTCTAATTAGTTGCTTATACTCAGTCGGTCTAACCTACTGAGTACATGTGGATTGTACTCACTCATACTTCTATTATCCTCTTGATGAAGATACTAGTCAAGGTGATCTTCGTAGCGGCTGATCAGATCTACCGATCTCTTCTTTTTCAGCGTTGTGGTGAGATTCTGCTTTTTGGATCGCAGTTGGTCTCCATCTATCATTTACAATCTTAAATTTCCTTTCAAGACTTGAGATGTATTTTGGAATCTTGATAATGTATTAGATGCTCTTTATACTTATGCTTCCAGGTTTTAGGGACTTCTTTGTTGTTTTCTTATCGGTTGTGGCCTGACTTCCCTTTGAAAATCTTGTATGTGTTGTTTCTTTTGGCTAACACGCCACATTTAGGGTTCTCGAGGTGTGTGCCATCATGACCTTGACTTTTGGGTTGTGACAACTAGTACCCGTCCACTTAACTCTCGGGACAGCCGGTATCGCTAAGGTCACAGTCTTAGCATAACAATCGAGAATTGCCTGATATGGGGAGAACCAATTCATACCCATGATAATATCAAAGTCTACCATCCCCAGAATGATCAAGTTTACCCAAATGAGATCTTTTTTAATTGTCGAAATCATAATACTCTATTATATGAGTATATATGAGTCGAAGTTGAACAAACTATGGTTATCAATTTACCATACCGTAGAATACCGAAATTAAACTTCAAAATACTGAACCATATCGAATTAAATTGGTATGAAATGGTGTAGTATTTTAAAAACCAAATATAAAAAAATACGGTATCAAAACTTTCAAATATCATACCACACCATGCCCACCCCTAGTTGAAACATACTAATAACTTATACATATTGAGTAGCTCCTAAATCATGACGACTGAAATCATATTGAGGGATACTTTATTCGAAAGCATCACATATACATCATGATAATCTGATGAGAGATGCTTTATCTGAAAGCATCTAATCTATAGAAATATGATAATTTGATAAATGCATCTCAAATAGCATAATTTTGAGTCATTAAAATACTTGCATGCTATAGTTCATGAAATAACCATTGAAATCATGCAAATTCATGGGTAAAACATGTAACTAGGGACTGATCATGAAGAAAACTAATTTGCATTAAAAACCCATTAAGATCATAGAAAATCATAGCTTGTAGGAGTCATAAACTTGAAATTCTTAGATTTCTTTGGGGCTCAATGAGTGAAGGGAATTGATGAAATTCTCAAATACCTGGAGTAGAAACCATGTCTTGATTCTTGGGATGGAAACTTGAAGCTTGGAACTCTAGTTCTTACTTGAGAGAGAAGAGATTGATTTTGGGTGAGTTATGAAAGAATAAGGGGTTAAGGTTGATAAGAATCCTTTATTCCCACTTAGAATAGATGAAAACGACATAGTTTAGGAATTAAAATAGCATAAAAAGACCAAAATACCCTAACTTAAAAACTGATGGAAGCCTTCTATGGTTCCCTTCCACGGGTCCTACAACACTTCACGGTCCGTGAAAGTAGAGGAGTTTCCACGGATGCCTCTATGGGCCGTATACCTAGGTCGTACCTCTGCTCGTGAAAGGCAAGGATCTTAAATTCTTGGAGTTTGGTTAACAGAGGGTTCCACGGTCCGTGAAACTCACCTCCAAATTTCCAAATTCTGAGTTCAAGTCCACAGATCCCTTCACGGTCCGTGGTCCTTTCACGGTCTGTGAATGAGTTCGTACAAACCTTTTTTCTGCAATTTCATGAGTTCTTTTTTGATTTCCAAGGTCTGGTCCGGGTTTAGAAATTTTTGGGGTGTTACACCAAGGGACAAATGCAACAGTCCTAGGCAGTGCCCCCACCGTCTTCCCGCTTCTAAAATATTTTGTTAACCAAGATGGGACTAATCCCAGCTTAAACTCGATTTGATATGCAAATTTTCTTACTCAGTATCTAAGTGTGGATATATTAAATAATAACGGAATGGATCGTTACAATATCAAAAGACTTGAAATATTGACAGGGGCTCATATCAAAATTTAGACACTATTCATAGGAGATTTGAATTGGTTGAGATTGAAAATAAATCGGTCTACAATGTATACTTTATTGTATCAATAATATATATATATATATATATATATGATTATACACTATTTATACAATATCAATATATTCCATATACATATAGACATTTTATTGAAAATGATTTTGTTGCTTATGCATAATGGCAAGTAACTCTATTATATATTCATTCCATAGAGAAAAGACATAAAGTCATCATTAAAGTTGTCCCGTATTTGTATAAAGACACCTTAACTTTGAAAGTGTCCTATCACTCCACAAAACTTTTTAATATCTTTGTAAATGGGCCATTTTGACCCATTTCTCTGTCTGAGTTGTTACCACGCACATGAGGCGCGTGATGCAGTGTTTTTACTGCCATTAACCAGTTTTAAAAGTGTCACGTGTCGCTTTATTTCTTTATTATTAATTATTTAATTAATTTACATCATCTTCCCCAAATTTAAACTCGAAAGAGCCATTGGTAGCCCCTAAATTCACAATTTCATCTTTTTCCAAAGCAAGATCAACGTTGGTACTCTCTCTTTGACGAATTCATCATCTTCCCAAAAAGCAATAAGTTAGGAATTCGTTTTATCTTTTAATTTCTGTCAATTCCAACACCCTTTACACTATAATAATCCCTAAAATCATAATAATATTAATAAAAGATCTTTATCATATAATGTAGAGCCCTAACATGTTAGACCTTAAATTTCTTGTCCCTCCAAGAATCTTCACCAAGAAACATCAACAACGAGACTATTAACACCAAGAGAAAACAAGAAGACTTTTCTATATTTTGTGATTTTAGGGAAAGTTGAGAAATAACAAAAAAAGAGAGAAGACTTTTCTTGAAAAGAATAGCGTCGGGTTGAATGAATATTACAGGAGTGAGCATCACACGCACAGACAAGGGAATGGGTCAAAATGACCCATTTACAAAGATATTAAAAAGTTTTATAGGGTGATAGGATACTTCCAAAGTTAATGTGTCTTTATGCAAATACAGAGCAATTTTAGTGATAACTTTATGTCCTTTCTCTCATTCCATACAATAAATAGTGAAACGAAGTCAGTTTTCATAGACATAAGACACATACAAGTACTTAAAAACTTCCATTGCTAATATATACAAAATCTATATACAAATCATTCCTGCAACTTAGTGGAGAATTGAGTGAGATTGGAATTAAAAAAATCAACACTTCAATCCATTCATACTTTTCTAAAATCTATTCAACTGAAACTCTAAAGTTTCAATTTGAGATTCAAAATAGACATAATGGTGTTTTCTCATTTCAAAAACTATCAAACATTATTATAACGATGTTGTATGACTCTTTTAAACTTCTTCATCTTTGACGTTAGATTAACAATGGTTAAAAAAATTGTGAAGAGAGAGATCACATAAATGGTGAAAAATATGGATGAGTGCATGGGATAAATACCTCAAAAAAAATCAGCCAATTTAATCTCACTCCCTTCAAATCATCCCAAATCCCCATTTTTCATATAAAATAGTGATTAATTAAAGGTCTTAAATAAATAAGAGGGTGATTGGATTGACTTAAAAGTTGGTCAAACCTACTTTTAAGTCATTTTTCTACTTTTGAAAATGTTTGACAAATATAAAAATAACTTAAAACAAGTCAGAAATGACTCAAAATAAATTAGGGAGCGTTTGACAAAGTTAAAATTAATTTAAAATAAGTTAAAGTGATTTTAAAAAGGTTAAAAATCAAAAGTAGGTTTCCGTACTTTTATTTTTTTACCTAAAAGTCATTTCAGTTTGACTTTTTATTTTTTAACTTAAAAGTTATTTTTTAGGCCAATCCCTCTGTCCCTAATTACTTGTCCATTTTTGAATTGGCACATCTATTAAGAAAATAATGATTGATATAGTGAGTTTTCTATTTTACCCCTATTAATTATGAAGTAGATTAATTAAAAACTTAAGATTTTCAAAAAGTTCTACCTTTTTCAAAATAATTAATTGAGATATAAAAGATAAAAAAAAATTATCCTTTTTAATTTATCAAAATAGATAAATAATTAGAAACAACTATAAAACGAAAAATGGAAAGACAGAGGAGTATTGATTCTTGAAAGGGGATCATGTTCTCCTCCAACGTATTTTATTGAAGGAATTTATGTACACTATTTTTGTTGCAGAACAAAACAAAAGTAGTGCCTTCACCAACTAGGCATCGCTATATTCGTACTTTTTAGTTATTACTCCATTTTCATGTTTTATCTTAATTGGCATAAATTACTTATTCTTCGTATCGTTTTATAAGAATCAAACATTAATTAGTAGATGCAATGTGATAAAATAATTATATTAATTATTAATGTTTTTCAATTATTTTGATAAATTTGATGTAACACTATTCATCACACCAATTCACTTTTTGAATATTTTAATATTATTTCATTATATAAACTTTTAATTAAATATTATATAAATTGTATGTTTTAATTAAATCTCTTGTATATTTAATTATTTTTTATGTAATATTTTATAATATTAATTTTAGATATAAAATTTAGTTTTTTACAAATTAATTTTTCTATATGACTTTTTTTTAAAAATTAAATTTATGTTAATTCTACTATAAGTTATAATTGGATATAACTACAATTAACCTTCACAAAAATTAAAAATGCAAACATATAAATTTTTTAACAAATAATACAATATACTTAAAAATAATCAAAAATAATAAACATTCAACAAAGTAGTAATTGACATACATCAAAATTAAAATATAAAATACATAATAATTTTAAAAAGTACAACAAAACATAATAATTTATACTTCATGATATATTAACTTCATGTATATATTAACTTCATATATTATAATGCACAACATGATAATTGAGGATGAGCGTGATCTTAATGTACCAATTCAAGATGCATCGGAAAGTCCAACTCCGACCGTAGAAATGGCAATAGATGAAATTATCAATTTCAACAATTTCTAGCCCGATATAAAAAAAATAAAGGACAAAGAAGCTCATTTTGAACTACATAATGCATTAATGGAGCATTTATGGGAGCACCGTAGTGATGCTAAAAGTTGAATATTTATGTAGAATTTAAAATATGTTTTTCAATTATGTAACGTTTATTTAATTGTATTTCATTAATGATTTCACTTTTATTTGTATTGTCCATTATTATGTATAATGTATAATATTTGCCAATTTATATTATTTAAAAAATTATGGTACAAAATAATTTTATATTAAAGGATTATAAAAGGAAATAATATGAATTATATATAATGAATGTTTTAGAAAGAATTTGTTTTATTAAAATATGAGAATATAAATGAAGTAAGAAATAATAATATAATAATGAAGAAAAAAAATATTCTTTTTCACTGTAAAATGTAATGCAGTGGATTGAAGTTGACTTCATCAAAAATAGTACTGATATCAAATTTGATGTAAAATTTTGAAATACATTCATTAATTTTATGTAAATTGATAATACTCCATAATGAAGGGAAAAAAATAAATAAGAGAGGAATAGGATTGCAGAATGTGCATTCCCCAAGTGTTGTAGGCTCACTTTTTTAGGGTTTTGAGTGGCTCAATGCATCCCAGTAAAAAAGGCATAAAAGCCACCTTTGCAGTGCTAATATGTAGGTCACAGATAACTATGTACTACCCAACCCTAGGTAAAATAAGAAACCACATATACCTCAAAATTAACCAAAAATGAAACAAAAATGTAAAACAGCTTAGGTCGAATATTTTTGGCTTAAGTCATTCATGATCCCTTAAAATTATTTGCATAATTCACTTAGACACTTCAATTAAGCCTAGTACCTATTAAACACTTTAATATTAACAAAATATATATCTATTAGACACAAAATGACAATCAATACATAAAACTCTGTGCGTATAATTCACACTCCTTAGCTTAAAATAGTTACGAATAAAGTTATGACACCTGGCCATGGCCTATTGCCCAATCTAAATATAGAAAAATATTTTATAATTTTGAAAGATAAAAAAACAAGTATTGTTTTCAACCCTACAGAATTCAACCCCACCTACTAAAACTTTTGCCTGTTCTTCTTCTTCCTTAGGCATTCGCCTTTCTCGACTCCTTTGGCAGATTACTTTTTGTTTTTCTTCTTATTATTCCTATAAATTATGGAAATTAAATCTATTTGTGAATAATCCGTAACTTAGCAAAATAATTTTTAAGATGCCTGTGAAAAATAAATCAAAGGGAATCATTTTAAAATTAACGGCGATAAGAAATTGAGAATACTGAAATTAATTCTATGAAATTTTAAGATATCATTGTCAATAAGCTTAATTCACTTATATTTTAATTTGTGTGGTGATGTCGCTTCAAAGTGGCCAGTAATATAGATGAATAGAGTCCGACTAACTTTCTTAACTTCAATGCCTGAAAATCATCTTTCTTATTGCAAAATCAAATTAATTAGTAGATTCAGATTATATAAAGAGTGAAAATAAATAAAACAGAGAGCATGGACGAAGAAGACGATGGCTGAAAAAGGGGGTGGGGTTGATTTCTTGGGTTTACCAAGAAATTAATTTTAAATAAAAAAATGATTTTAATTATTTTAATTATTCTAATGCCAAATGTCAATAAAACAAAAAAAAGGTACAAGTTCTTAGAAAATAAATAAAAATAAAATGATATTTGGAACATGTTCACGCGCCTATTGTCAAGTAAGGTACACTTAAGTTGCCACATCAGTGTTTTGTGTTTAATATGTACTCCCTCTGTCCCTAATTACTTGTTCACTTTTCATTTTATAGTTATCTCTAATTACTTGTTTATTTTGACAAATCAAGAAATGACAGTTTATTTTTACCTATTATACCCTCAATTAAATGACTAATTACTTTGAAAAATGCAGAACTTTTCATCCACTTAATAATTAATAAGGGTAAAATGATAAACTCACTATGTCATTAATTGATTTCTTAATAGGTGTATCAATTCAAATGTGACAAGTAATTAGGGACAAAGGGAGTATATATTTTGAACAATTTAAGTGTTTAATAGGTATAAGTCCTAGTTGAGGTATCTTTAGCCAATATTTTTTAAAAAAAAATTATCTAGGACTATAAGCTACTATCTGATAAAATTAGGCAAAAACAAATTTTACTTTGTGGAGAAGTGTAGAAACACTCTCAAATTTAATGTGAATTATTAGTTTTGTTTTTAAATTATTGATAGTTTTAAAATATTTATTTACTTGATTAATTATATTTAAATACACCTCTAATCTTTCCACGTGGATAAAATACACTCTTAAATTTTTGCCAAATTTAGGGATGTCTTTAACATTTCTCTCAACGTTTTAATAAAAGTCTCATGCTTCTATAAAAGTTTGAAACCACTTGTTATTTCATGTGGAAGATCGAGAGTGTATCTCAGTTTACCTAGTCAAGTAGATGAGTGTTTTTAAGATTGTCTATAGTTCAGAGACGAAACTAATAATTTGCGTAAAGTTCAAAGGTGGTTTTAATACTTCTCTTTATTATTCTGTGTACTTATTCAATACTAAGAATAGAATGAGAAGGGTCAAATATGCCCCTAAACTATTCGAAAAGGTCTAGATATACCCCCCTTTTAAATAAACTACCCGACCCATTTTCAACAAAAAATTTAAATTTTTATTTTTTTCAATAAATCTCGAAAATGAGTAATTGACTAATAAAAAATAGGAAAAATATGAAAAATATATATAAAATTAACGCAAAAAATTCACAAATAAATATAGTAACCTTAAATTCAACAATTTCAATAATTTTTTAAATTTTTTATTTTTTTCCGATAAATCCCGAAAATGAGTAATTGATTAATAAAAATATGAAAATATAACCTAAAAATTCAGCATAAAGTCATTTTCATATTTTTTATTAATCAATTACTCATTTTCGGGATTTATCGGAAAAAAATAAAAAATTTAAAAAATTATTGAAATTGTTGAATTTAAGGTTACTATATTTATTTGTGAATTTTTTGCGTTAATTTTATATATATTTTTCATATTTTTCCTATTTTTTATTAGTCAATTACTCATTTTCGGGATTTGCCAAAAAAATTTTTGTTGAAAACGGGTCGGGTAGTTTATTTAAAAGGGGGGTATATCTAGACCTTTTCGAATAGTTTAAGAGTATATTTAACTCTTTTCCAATGTCACGTGGTAATGTAAAAATGACGTGGCAATTCCATTTGGTGTTTAACACCCATAAGGGCATATCTAGACGTAAAGTTGGACGGCGAGGGCACGAGTGAGCCAAACTTTAAACGAGGGGTATATCTAGACTTTTTCAAATAGTTTAGGGGCATATTTGACCCTTTTCCCTTAAAATAAACAAATAAAAATAGTAATCTATTTTAAATATAGGAATCACTAAAATGAAATCTAGCTTGAGGTAAGTGTCTTACATAAATTTTACACATAATTTGTTTAGAGAAAGGAAAAATAATTTTCTTCAAAATGGTAAGCACATTTTTTGTCTAGAAACTTAAATAAAAGTTCACCTAATTGAGCTATAAAAAAAAAAGGATAGGATATTGTCCAAGGTGAGTGACAAAATGTAAAGAACACTAATATCATCAAAATTTCAATCTACTTTCAACAAAAAATGATTTTTATCATAAAAAGGCATGTCATTCACCTACTAATTAAATAAAATTTATGTAGTCCAAATCCCCAACTCCAGTCATATAAACAACAGCCAATAGATAGCCATAATATTATTCTATTTTATGTAAATGCAATGACTTAACTAGCCATTAAATACCAAATAAAATAGAGAAGTACATACCAAATAAATGTCAACAAAATGGTAAATAATGTAAAGAGTAAAACAATAACAAGATGTCTTACATAATTTTACACATAATTTGGTTAGGTAAACGAAATATATATATTTTTTTTAAAACGGAAAGCACATTTTTTGTCTAGAAACTTAAATAAAAGTTCACCTAATTGAGCCGAAAAATCCTTTTGCCCAGAAAATTTGGTCAAAATTTGGCCAGAATGGTAAAATAACATATTTCACACAATGTTATTTTACCTTATTGAACATTTTTACTCTTTTAACTTTAATACATTTTAATTAAAAAATGGAAAAAAATATCAATTTATTTTAAAATAAAAAGAATATTATTGACTTTAAATTTCTGGCCAAATTCTAACCAAATTTTCTGACAATTGCATTATCCTTGAGCTAAAAAAAAGGATAAAATATTGTCCAAAGTGAGTGACAAAATGTAAAGAGCACTAATATCATCAAAATTTCAATCTACTTACAAAAACTGATTTAACTAGCCATTAAATATCAAATAAAATAGAGAAGTGCATACCAAATAAATGTCAACAAAATGGTAAATAATGGAAAGAGAAACAATAACAACAATATATCTAAAATAATCCCACAAAGTAAGATTTGAAAAAATTAAGTACACACAAACTTTATCACTATCCTAAAAACAGAGACATTGTTTTCAATAGATTCTCAATTCAAAAAATAAATAAATTCAAAGTAGGTAAAGAGTACACCAACAATAAATCCAGAGTACGTAGTCCTACAAAACAAAGTTCGACATATTCAAGCATACGTAGATTTTATCACTATCTTAAAGATTGAAGACTGTTCTCAATAGATACTCAATTCAAAAAATAAATAAATCCAAAGTAGGTAAAAAATACAACAATATGACCAAAATACTTAGTCCCACACAACAAAGTTCGATAAATTAAAGTATATAGAGACTTTACTACTATCTTAAAGATAAAAAAAACTATTCTCAATAGATACTCGATTCGAAAAATAAGTAGATCCAAACTAGATAAAAAGTACAACAACAAATGTACTCCCACAAAACAGAGTTTGAGAGATTAAAGCATACATAGACTTCTATTATCTTAAAAATAGATAAATTATTTTCAATAAATACTCTATTCGAAAAATAAATAAATCCAAAATAAGTAAAGAGAGTAAAACAACAGTTATGAAATACAATTGATATTTGAGTTTTGAGGCAAGTGGGACAAAAGAGCACTTAAATCAAAGTGAAGGAAAAAGAGTTGAAAATGTAGACAAAAACCGAAAAATGCGCAAATATGATTAATGGTGGAAGAAATATTGTCACAAAAAGAAGCAAAATATAATTTTAAATGATGGCTAGTTCATGTATCAAAGAAAAAAGCATCACATCACTAACGAAGGTCTAATCCAAAAAATATAAAATTTGAAAGTTTATGTAAATAACAACAAAAAAAATCAAATTATAGACGCAAGAAACAGTAAAGTAGAGAACTAATTATTGTCAAAAAAAACAAAAACTAGAGCATTACATTAAGACGTTAATTAATTAGGCAGAAACACAATTTACAATTATATTAAATAAAAAAGTTGAAGACATTGAACATGATTTTGGTTTACCTCAACAGTAAACTATAAAGAAATAATGACACATAATGATCAATCAATACCACACTAAAATGGTAAAAAAATAAAGTAATGCATGTACTCGGTTTGATATTATTAATCTGTTAGTGTATCGTAGTGTTTCGAATTTATTCGTATTACTTAATACACTATGTTCAATATTATAACATGACCTTAACATAACACAGATCAAACAAGTTACGAAAATAATGTCAACTTATGACCAATCACAACACTATAATTTTTATACGCTCTGCGAAGAGTTGAGACCAAGAGCACACAGCATGACAGAGTTGTAAAAGGTCAGAAGGTAAGCAAAGTACAATATTCATGAATTCCAAAATTTTCCATAAAAGGGAAGGAAAATACAACTTATACTTCTTTCAAAAGCTCAACACATAATTGAAAACTCAAAAGAGAAGAAGTTAACATGTAATAAAAATAATGGTAAAAGATTATATCCATCCAACATCATTTTATATAATACGATGAAAGATTAATTAAGTTACAAATAGTACTCATAATCAATTTATTTGGTTACCATAATTTGATCCTCCACCAAGCAATCCTCCACTAGTAGAAGCAGCATAAAGATGTGAATTATGTTCATTGGTAGCAGCAGCACCCAAATGTAAATCAGATAAATTTGGAAAATTATTATTATTATTATTATCTTTTGGTTCATCAAGACCTTGATCATATAAGAAACCTTTGAAAAGATGTCCACCAATTTTGACAACAGCTTGATATGCATATTCATCTTCACCTTCATCTACTGAAGTCACTCTTACACACTTGAATACAGCTGGTGCCCTCACTTGTCCTGGCAATGACCCTTTAAAACTTGCATCTATAATAATGTAAGTCAACAATACAACATGCTATTGTATAAATTCTAAAAAAATATTGTTTACAAATAATACACTCATGTATTCATATACAGGAGTGTGAGTCAACAACGCAACATGCTATCGCATAAATTCTAAAAAAATATTGTTTACAAATAATACACTCCTGTATTCATATACTAATACATGCATTAAAACTCTTTGCATTACTAACATCCATGTCTTAGTTATATGTAACTTAAAAGTATATATCTAATGGGTTGAAAAAGTATACCAAAGAAATACTATTATACACAGTAAATGCACGTATTATTTTTTCTAATGCACTCTACTAAACGATCCCACCAAAGTTCGATAAGTTAACATGAAAGTAAGTGATACAATCCTAGAGAAGAAAAGATGCAAGTTCATATAAGTAGTTAAATTAAAGTCCAGCCAAAATTGTTTGAATGTTAAAGATATTGTGAGATATGAGGGGATGAAGAACATCATGTGTTATAATACCTACTGTAACAGTACTACAACAAAAAATTATCTTCAAAAGTTTAGGTTGCTAGCTGTGGGGTGAAGATAAAGATTATATATGACACCATTCACTAAGAGATGACTTTCCACACGTAAACAATAATGTGTACAACTAAAAAAAATTAAAATCCTCAAAATGATACAAACCATGATTAGGGGACATTAAAGCATCATTTGATAGCTAATAAAGAAACAACTTGCTCCCTCCGTTCCATTTTAGTTGTCATATACACTAAAAATACTCATTCTAGAATAGTTCTCAATTTAAACAATCAAAAAAGAAATAATTATTATATTTCAACTCTAGCTTTAGAGTCAAGTGTTAACTATTCTAGAATTGACACACATAAATAAATAAAGATTAATGAATCAATAAGAAATATACTAGTCACACTACCCTCCTAATTACTTTTCTTAAAGGTTGTGCAAATAAACGAAGGGAGTATTTATGTACAACTTTGCTAGCTAGTAAATAAGTTTAAGTACATGTCATTTAGAAACTAACATAACTACCTCATGAGAATTAAGTATTATCTTATGCGCGATAGAAAATACATGTTATTAATATATACATAATTCTAATCAGCTACCAAACAATCCCAACACATTAAAACAATCACACTTTCAAACCCAAACCTCTAACAAAATGGTATGATCATGGCAAATACTAAACATTCTTGATGAGTACTAGAACTAGTAATTAAGTAAAAACATGTCAAAATGAAAATAGGTACCTTGATGACTAGAGCTAGTGTCAAAACTTCTTGGAGGAGTATTATTTGAAGTAGAAGTATGTGAAGCTGTTGTAGTTGTCTGAGAATTGACAAGTCTAGGTTTCTTAGCACTTGATGTTGATTGTGAAGAAGATCCAGCTGCTACAACATTCACATTTGTTGTTGTTGCACCCCCCAATAGTTGTCTCTCACGCCTTCTTGAAGCTGGTACCCAAGTACTCCTAACATGTGTGTTACAATCATAACCTCTACTCTTACAACAAGTTCTACATCTTCTATGTGTACAATCTTTTTTTGCTTGGTTACCACAATCTTGACAAGTTGTTGTTGAAATTGACCCCCCACCCCCACCACCAAGTATAATATTGTTACTACTAGTACTATTTTTAGTATAATTAGTAGTAGAATTTTGTGGTTGTTGATTTGAGAAGAATTGAAACCCACTAGTACCATCATTATTTCCACCTCTATTGTTTCTAGTAACCAAATCTTGATCATCAAATGTAACCATATTTGTTAAAGGAGTAGCTGTGAGGAGTGGAATAACACCAACCCCAAGAGATGTGTTTGTAGTACATGTATTAGAGAGATTGGAGTTATTATTACCATGTGGATCAAAATTGATTGTGTTTTCATGGTGTTGGTGATGGTGTTGAAATGATGCTGGATGTACAACAAACATACCCATTTCTGTAGGTTGGAGGCCGTAGTTGATCTGCATCTGTCTAGATGCAGACCACATACCACTATGGCCTCCAACTACACCTCCGGCGG
>NW_006239142.1:466886-477629 GCF_000226075.1 Solanum tuberosum | reverse complement strand
GTAGTACCAGTACCACCACCACCGCCAGCAACGTTGAAACCTAAAGAGAGGTCCCCAATAGCAGCAGCTGATGTATTAGAAGAATTAGCTACCCAGTCTGCAAAAGCCCCAGAATCTGAACCCTGCAACAATCTCCTAGCAGTAGCCACAGCTGCAGACTCTTAGAGAAAAAAATCTCCCACTAAAAAGTTTCTTCAAATAAACAAATCTTGAAGATTATTTGTTTTTTTAATTAGAGATATGAAGAAACAAATGAAAAAAAAGAAAAGTAAAAAGAAACAAGTGGGGTCTTGTTCTGAAATTCTTTTTCAGAAGAAGATCTATAGAAAAATTGTGTGACTTTAGGTCTATGTTGCTCTAATTACTGACTGGTTAAACAGATGGCAGAACAGCTACTGGGTCTTCTTTCTCTCTTCTTCTTCTTGCTGCTTCTGAGTTTCTTACTGATACTATACTAATACTTCTTTCTTCTACTACACAGACTCTGTCACATTAACTTCTTTATCTTTTTTCTTGTGAAAAAACTGAAGGTTTTTCTTTTTTTTCTTCGAAGAGAGGGACTTGTAAGCTAAAAATAAGCAAAAAAGGCAGCTTCAATAACGACCTTTCCTCAGTTGGGCACTTACTTCTTCTTCTCCTTCATTTCTTGCACTATGCTATAATCAGTTTTTTTTTTGCTCCTCTCATTTTTCCTAAGGATTCTTTCTCTTTTATATATAAAAAAAAAACAAAACTATATACTTCTATATAAGAAAATAAACTGATATTATTGGAGAGAGAATAGTTGAGGAGAAAAAGGGTGGGGTGGGATTTGAAAGAGTGGAGAGGGAGCATTTGTGTATTGTAGTAATTGCATCATTATCTCAAAGGGGTCTAAAAAGAGTCACATGACTAGCTTTCTTTTTCTTCCCTAAGTTGAATTGCATGTTACAACACTCAACCTACATTTTTTGTAGCACATGTAACTATATTGAATTCATCCAATACATACAGTTTGGCACAATATTTTTTAGTCAAATTTTATATTTATAACAAATTAGATAATTTTGTTTTTGATTAATATTGAACCATCTCATTTAAAAAAGATTATAACAATGATATATCTTTATTTACTTAATTTTATCTTTAATAATGCAACGTAGTTTGATACTCTTTATGAATCAAACGATAATGAGATTTAAATTTAGCAGATTTATCTGCTCTATTATCGTGATGAAGTAACTATTTCATCTAAAGTATTAGAGTATTATTTTTTGGATCCTCAACATTTGTAATGTTTAAATCATGTATTCCAACCTCAAAACTAGCCAAAAATAATATCTACCATGATAATCATAAGATATTTTTGGTTCAATTCTTGCTTGTTTCAATGAGGCAAATATGGGGAAAATGTGGAGGAATTAGGAAGCATTGAAAGAAAATAAGATGGTAGGGCATGAAACAAGAGTACATAAAGGGGAGGGTACTTTGGCCTTTTTCAACCTGCATAGAATCTTTATTCTATCTTTTATCTCTATGTTTTATTCACTTCATATTCTTTTGCTTGTTATTACTTCATAAAGTCTAAAGAAACCCTTGGAATAATCCAAGGAACAGTTTGAACAAAAAAGAGAGAAGAATCAGACCACTCTTTTACTTTTTCTTACCCCTTTTGTGGTATCATATTTAATGGTAAATTAATTAATTTAATAATAACTTGCCTATAGCTTTTAATTGTAAAAAAGGAAACTTTAAAAGATCCTAAACATATTTTTCCAACTTCAAAATATTTCAAGTTTTGAAATAATGGGTCAATTTAATTAGATTTTTTTATTTAAAAAAATTTAAATCTTATTCATGGCCAAACTGATATATACATGATACTAAGCTTAACTTTCATTAAGCTATATTTCGGATCCTGAATTATTTGTGATTATAAAAGAAGATTATCTACAAGGAGTCGTTTGGTGAATACAAGTTATGATGGATTAATTATGATAGAATAAGTTATGTTACGGTTAGTTATGATGGGATACATTATGTTGAGATTATTTCTTATTGAGTGTTTGATTTGTTGTATTCAAAATAATACACATTGCATAAATTTTAAGAACAAGTTATTTACTTACAAAAATATTCTTCATGAATGTGAAAAGTAATATATAAAAAAGGTTTAAAGGAATATCTTTGTCGTTTACATATTTTATCCCGAAATAAGTTATTCCAAAATTACTATATCACCCAAGAGGAGAGATAAGTTATCTCAGACCTGTCAATCAAATAACAAATTAAGTGGTACTATAATTTAATCTCAAAACTATTTGGTGTTATCCTTCACACCAAACAACCTCTAAGTGACGGGAAAATATAAAGCTCCAAGTCAATACATATTCAATGGAAGTCATTAAGATTATTTATAATGGATATGAAACAAACATTTATATTTTATCTGAATGCAGGAAGTTGCTCCAATAGATAGGGAACCCAATGATCAGTCATAGCCTAAGAAATCAGAACAAGGTGGCCGATATGCTAGCTTAAGGAGGGTACAAGACTAAAGCAGGATGTAGATTTTGTGGAATGGTCAATTCCCCAGTGTTGGTTTTGAAGGTTTTTGAAGCAGACATGGATGAAACTAATTTTGTTAGGCATACAATGTCTTCTCTAGTATCATATAGTCACTGGCGGATTCAGGATTTTAAGATTATGGACGCTTCAAGAAGGGATGGTCTTTAAAAAAAATTTAAAATGTCATAATGGAAATCAAACCTGGACACAACAGATGCAATATACAACTATGAGCACCCACAAATGATTACTACACCAATAAACTACTTTGGTTCAAATTTCTATATAAATAAATCAATACGAGATTAATGAGTGCTTGAACACCCACAAACTTTAGTGTGGATCCGCCCCTGGAGATAGTACTCATTTTGTTGCTACTGTAATATGCAACTCAAATGTTAGTAATATTTCAGGCCACTACTCTTGTATGGATGCATATTAAATATAAATAAAATTTCTTTTTTAACCAAAAAAAACGTAACAGAAACTAAGTTTTATAGAAACTAAAATATAGTAATATATTATTCTCTATTGAGTAAACTATTAAAAACACACCTAATCTATCTCTATTTTTTTTGTATTTCATGCCTAAACTATTGATAATATGAATTTCATACTTAGATTATCACTCATAATTTGAAAAACACATCTCAGCTAATATGTGTTGGTGTGTACTACACTCTTTATTTTAAAAATCTTGTCATATGATATTTCACATAGACAAAAAATTTCACCTTAGCAAACATTTGGCAAATGATAACTTCAAATTCAAATAATTATATCTCATATCTCGAGCTTACAATTTAAACTTTTTTTTTCGAATTTTTGAATAAAAAGATTTGTTATATTTAGTGTGCAAGTAGAAAATATTTTTAATTTTTTTGTATATATATAACCCAAAACAAAAAAATGTAAAAATAAAATTGGGTGGTGGGATACGATTTTAAAAAAAAATGAAAAAAAATCTTTAATATTTTTTATGAGAGGGGAAGGGGAGATGGGGGTGGGTGGTTCGAGGGCGAGGGGGAGGGGGTAAGAATTGTTTTTAAAAAAATTATAAAAGAAATTAAAAAGGAATTGATTTTTTTGGGGGGCGAGGGCCAAGGGGTACATGAGGGAGGGAGTGGTGGTAGAGTGAGGTAAGAAAAATATTTTAAACATTAATTTTAAAAATGTGAAATGGTCTGATGGACCCTGGTACTTGTATGAGTTTGTATTATGGACCATTCTACTTAACTCTTTGACAACTGAACTCATTGAAATTTAATATTTTAAACCCCTTTTTTGACCTGTCATCCTATGTGACATTTTATTTTCTACGTGGTAGTTGAAAATGACGTAGAATTTGATGTGTAATGGTTGTATTACACACACCACAGATTAGAGGAGAAAAAGGTTTAAAATACTAAGTTTTAATAGATTCAGGAGTTCAGTTGGCAAAGGGTTAAATACAAGGGTTTAGAGTACAAACTCATACAAGTACAAGGGTCCATTAGAGTTTTTAGTATTGTCGTTTGGTTTGACTAATGCCCCGGTGGCGTTCATGTACTTGATGAATAGGGTCTTTAAATAATATCTTGACATGTTTGTGATTGAGTTCATCGATGATATTTTGATTTACTATGATAGTGAGGATGAGCATGTTGAGCATTTGAGGATTGTGTTGCAAATTATGAAGGATCGTGAATTGTGTGATAAGTTTAGCAAGTGTTAGTTTTGGTTGAGAGATGTTGTTTTACTTGGCCATATTATATTCAAGTTGATCCTAAGAAGACCAAGGCGGGTAAGAATTGGCCTAGATCTTTGTCCTCTTCGGATATATGAAGTTTCTTGGTGTTGTCTGGTTACTATAGTAGGTTTGTGGAAGCATTTTCCTCTATTGTTTTGCCATAGATGATGTTGACCCAAAAGAAGGTGAAATTACTATGGTTAGAAGCTTGTGAGAAAAGTTTTCAAGAGTTGAAGGATATACTCACTTAAATCCCTATATTGACATTACCAGAAGGATCGGATAGTTTTGTAGTCTACTGTGATGATTCTCGAATTGGTCTTGGTTGTGTTTTGATGCAACATGGTAAAGTCATCGTGTATGCTTCAAGGTAATTGAAGGTACATAACAACCATTATTTAACTCATGATTTGGAGTTAGCGACAATGGTTTTTTTCTTAAAGATTTGAAGGTATTACCTATATGGTGTTCATGTGGATGTGTTTACCGATCACAAGAGCTTGAAGAATGTGTTCTAAAAAAGACTTGAATATTCTCCAAAAGTGATGACTTGAGTTACTGAAAAATTATGATATGAGTGTTCTTCATCATTTGAGTAAAGCGAACGTAGTGGCAAATACTCTTAGTTGACTATCGATGCGAAGCGCTGCTTAAGTTGAGGATGGTAAGAAAGAGCTAGTTCGTGATGTTCATAAATTGGCACGATTGGGTATTCACTTAGTTGATTCCAATGAGTGTGGTGTAGTTTTTCAAAATGGTACGAAATCATCTCTTATATAAGATGTGAAGGCGAAGCAAGATCTTGACTCATTATAAATTCATTTGAAGAAGTCAGTTTCTAAAAAAGCCATTGAAGCTTTCTCTCAAGGGGGAGATAGTGTCTTTTGATACCAAGGTCAGTTATTTTGTTCTGAACATTGATGAGTTGAAGAATCAGATTCTGATAGAAGCTCACAGTTCTTGGTACTATATTCACTTGGGAGCCACCAAGATGTACCGTGTTGCGGGAAGTCTATTGGTAAAATGGGATGGAGAATGATATTGTGGAATTTGTTACTAAGTGTCCTAATTGTCAACAAGTGAAAGTTGAGCATAAGAAAATGGGTGGTTTGACTCAAGATATTAGTATTCCTACATGAAATTGGGAAGATTTGTATATGATCTTCATTATGGATTTACCTCGTACCCATCATTATTTTGACTCAATTTGAGTTATTATTGACCGAATAATGAAGTCGGCTCACTTTCTTTCTATAAAGACTTCATTTTCAACTGAAGGGTATGACAAGCTTTATATTCGAGAAATGGCAAGGTTGCTTGGAGTGCCCCTGTCCATTATTTCTGATTGTGGTACCAATTTACATCTTAGTTTTGGAGATCATTTTAGAAAGAATTTGGTACTCAATTGAAGCTTAGCATGACTTTTCATCCTTAGATCGATGGACAAGCCAAACATACTATTCAGACCTTGAAAGATATGTTAAGATCTTGAGTGATTAATTTCAAGGGTAATTGGGATGATCATTAGCCTTTGATCGAGTTTGCTTATAATAATAACTATCATTTCTAGTATTGGGATGACACCGTTTGAGGCTCTTTATGGTAGTAGGTGTAAGTCTCCTATTAGTTGGTTCGAAGTTAGTGAGGTCACTTTGTAGGGCCCGAGTTGATGCATGAGGCTATGAAAAATGTTTAACTTATTCGTGATAGGTTGAAAATGGCTCAATGTCGACAAAAGTCTTATGTCGATATTAGAAGCAGAGATCTTGAATTTGATGTTTGATAACACTCAAATTACCTTAAAAATAATTAGAAGAGTAAGCGATCGTTGTCAATAAAAATATCCAACAAAGAGTCGTAGTTGAATCCCACAAGGAATGGTTTAGGGATAAGAATTCAACTAGAAAATTAAGAATGTAGACCTATTTAGTGGGTTACTGACCTCGACCGAAATTCACACTTACTGAACTTAGAATACAACTGACAGTCCTTAGGAATCCGTATGCCAATTCTCAAATGGTATGCATGTCCATACTCACTCCGAGAGTAGATCAAAATGTCATCTATGGACACCCTGTTCATCAAGTCCATGAAAGTTGAAGGAGCATTCGTTAGTCTAAAAGACATAATCAAATATTCATAATGATCATACCGAGTCCTGAAGATTGTCTTCAAAGTGTCACATTCTCTGACTCTGAGCTGATAATAGCTTGATCGAAGGTTTATCTTTGAAAAGAAACTAGCACCTGAAGTTGATGGAACAAGTCATCAATCATGGAGATGGGATAATTATTCTTGATTGTGGCCTTGTTCAATTGAAGATAATTGATGCACATTCTGAGAGAAACATACTTCTTACAATCAAATAAAACTGGAGCACCCCATGGAAAAATAATGGATCGGATAAAACCTTTATCTTAGAGGTCCTTTAATTGCTCCCTCAACTCCTTAAGCCTAGCCGGAGTCATTCTGTAAAGAGGGATGAAGATAGGTTAGTATTAGGAAGAAGGTCTATTTCAAAGTCGATCTTCCTTTCAACGGAATTTCGGGAAGATCATCAAAAAATTATGGGAATTCATTCACTACTGAAACTGACTAAAATGTTGAAATTTCAGAGTTGGTATCTTTAACCCTAACTAGATGATAGACATAACCCTTGGAAATCATCTTTCTAGCCTTAAGACTCAAGATAAATTGACCTATAGGAGCTGAGGTACCACCCTTCCATTCAATAATTGGTTCATTCGGAAACTGAAATTTAACGACTTTGGTTCTACAGTCGAGTGAGGCATAACAAGTGTGTAGACAGTTCATGCCAAGAATGAGATCAAAATTGACCATATTTAACTCGACTAGATCAACTGAAATAATTTTCTGAAAAACAAAGACCAGACAATTTTTGTATACCTATTTAAGCTAAAACGGATTCACCAACATGAGTAGATACTGATAAGGAATCTAGTAGGATTTCAAGACTGACATCAAATTTCATTGCAACATAGGGAGTCACAAAAAAGTGTGGCTCATGAATTTAACAATGCATAAATATTAAACTGAAAGACACGTAACATAATAGCGCTACATTATGAGAACCTTCATGATCCTGTCGAGTTTGAAGAACGTAAAATTTATTCTAACGTTGTCCACCACCAATGTTAGATGAGGTACATTGTTGAGTTAGTAGACATGTTGAAGTGTTAGGCTGAGCCTGCTGAGGAACATCTTTACCTTACCTACAATCGATGGTTCTTTTATGAAAAATATGAACTTTCTTATATTTCAGTTCCTCATCATGGATAGTCTATGAATACATATTTCTCATATAATTCAGTATCTTTACATAAGAATATTTCATAAACTCTCATAATACATAAAATTCATGCATAGGGACTTGTACTATTTATTTGCATATTCCATTCAAAATGTAGAAATTGTCATGCTTAGTTGTACTCTTCGGAGTTGATATTTTATGAGCACATGACCCTCTAGTATTGCATGAATTTATAGTTATTCATTCAGTCTTTCAGTTCCACATATTTAAAGATGCGTTCAGATATTATTGATCGACTCAGTTTATTAACATAATTCAGTTGGGAATAATTCTTAGCACCGAGCGGACGTAGGGGTGAAGACTCATTTGCCAGTTAGGCTAAGGCCTTTAGTAGCAAACTCTAAGTTCCAGAACTATGTGATACCGTATGTACTAAAGGGTCATCCGTCAAACAAGACTTGACACCTTAGTCCTTTTGGACTTCAGTTTAGTAGACAAGTCCATCAATATTCATACCCTTGGTAAAGTACAAAGCGCCCTCCCGGCTGGGCTACATGTAGGACTCCATCTAGCTCAGATGGATTATGTCGATTATTAGTATCTACCACAATTCAGACTTAGATATTGTGTGACCTCGTATTCAATTTATTCAGTGCAGTATTGATCACTTACATATTTATTACTTGGTCATTGCAGCAGCTTATATGTATCAGTTCATGTGCAATTTAACATCTCAAGTTCATCATGTTCAGCTTATTAGAATATAGTGCATATCCCACATGTTCGGTACATTCAAAGTACTGATCGCATACCTATTCTTCCTATAATTTATCCGTCCATTCAAGGCGTTGCAAGCAAATGGTTTCTGAAAAGTGTTCGAAATCATGGTCAACGTTTTTTCAATGCTTCAGCGGGCTTTGACCTTTTTTGTCATAGGTATTTAACCGATTTGAAAGAGAAACTATCAATCAATGACGTGTTCGTTGCTAAGTTCAATTTTTTCTTTACCTTTCAAGATATTATGTGCAAAGAGAAAGATAGTCAGTCCTCTTGGACGATCGAGAGTGTTATGTAAAAAGGACTAAGGATTATGTGATGTAGATTCATGCGCTCACTATCGGTTCTCTTTATTCGAAGACTCAAGTCAGTCTATAGTACTAATATTTCATGCGCTCACTATCAGGATACTAGTCGGACAGATCACAACTTCCATCCAGCAAGTGATAAGTTCTCTTTATTCGAAGACTCAAGTCAGTCTATACTCTATAGTATACTTCCTCCGTTTCAAAAAGAATGACTTCCTTTCCGTTTTAGTCTGTTTAAAAAAGAATGGCCCCTTTCCTTTTTTAGTAACATTTTACTTTCAATTTTCCACGTGGCATGTTTAAGACCATAAGATTATAGGGCAATTTTGTACATTTGACATAACTTTAATTTAGGGCCACAAGATTTAAAAGTCTTCTTTATTTTCTTAAATTTTGTATCAAGTCAAACTAGACCACTCTTTGTGAAACGGAGGGAGTACTATTATTTCATTTTTATTAATACCTATTTGATTAAAGGAACAATATGAAAAATCAATTTATTTTTTTTTCAATCCCTCTTTTTAAAACTTGTCAGCGTAAAATATTCAAGGCTTTTAATGCTTGATTAAGACCAAATGAAGCAAATAGTCGTAGAGCATTGAGAGAAGTGAACAAAAGAAAAGATAAGACATGTGACGGGTCCCACTTAAGAAAATTGTACGGCATCACGCTTCACTCTTTCCGTGTATATATGTTCACTTGTCTCACTTTCTCTTTTTCTTGAGCCCCGAGCTCTCTATTCTTCTAATATTTTATTTACTATATTATACTCTTATATTCATTCCGTTTTAAAAAATAATAACTTAATTTGACTTATTCGATAATTGATAAATTAAATTTTAATTTGGTATGATATTAGGTAATACTGTATTGAAGTTGTAGTTGATTATATTACAAAGTTAATATAATTTCTCCAATCATTTCTATATTTTTATGTGGAGCCATTATATAATGAAAGATCAATAAATTAGAAGACATCAAGAAAAATAAATTGATATAACTAAAAGACATGTATCTCGATTATTTATGTTTATTCTTTAACACAATTTACTCTCTTTGGACTTGTACTAATGAGTAATGAATATATTGACAGTTGACCTTCATTAAATAAATAATTTAGTATTCGAAAAATATTAAATACCAAACGGTACTAATGTCTCATACCAAACCCTAGCCCGAATATCATAATTCTAAAATTTTACTTCCGATACCCAACTACCGAATACCAAATAACAAAAAAATTCAATTCGATTCGGTAATTTGGCTTTTGGTATTTCATGCCCATCTCTACTTGGCATGTGATTTAAGAAAATAAAGAAGACTTTTTAATTTTGTGATCATAAATTAAAGTTATGATAAATATATCAAAATATTTTTAAATTTTTTTTATCTTAAATATGTTACATGAAAAGTTGAATTAAAATGTTCCAAAAAAAAATCATATTTTTTTCACAAACTAAAGAAAATGTAAGTCATTTAAAAAAAAAGGGTAATAGTACTTTTATATGTTCACTTCAATTTTCTATTTGCTTTTTCATTTCTCCTTAATATAATAATAATGTAAATTTTTAGGGTCGTTCATTCCTTCACGTGCTTGCTTTTGATAACGATACTTGTCGTGTAGTGAATGATTGTATGTGAAATGATGCATATTAATACTCTTTTCGTCCTAATTTATATGAATTAATTTAACTTGGTATGAATTTTTTAAAAAGAAAAAGATTTTTAAAATATGAGGTCTAAAATAAATCATATATATTTGTGTGGTTAAAAATCAGTTCATTAAAAATAAAATTGACATTTTAAAGTTAAATTATTATATTAATATTAAGGATGAAATTTTCATATCACATGATCAGATGGGCGCTTAATAATAATTATTTTTGGAAAAATTACAGAAATTCACCTTTTAGTTTACTTATTACCATTATTCTCTATACGTTTTACAAATCTCCAAAATCCCTCATTTTTGCGCATCAGATTAGTGTATCTCGCGCATTAGATTAATGTATCAGTGCTTATATTATTGTATCTCGCGCATCAGATTAGTGTATCGTGTATAAAATGTAATGTATCTTACTTAACGATTAATGTATCACGCGTATCAGATG
>NW_006239142.1:422773-466672 GCF_000226075.1 Solanum tuberosum | reverse complement strand
CATCTTTTAGTTTACTTATTACCATTATCCCCTATAAATTTTACAAATCTCCAAAATTTCTCATTTTCACGCATCAGATTAGTGTATCATGTATAAAATGTAGTGTATCTTACTTAACGATTAATGTATCTCGCGCATCAGATTAATGTATCAGCGCTTATATTATTGTATCCATTTGAGGGATTTCTGTAATTATAAACTTTTAAGGGATATATTGTAATTTTGCCTTAAAAGTATGTGATTTATGTAATTTGCCCTTTTTAAAAAGAATAAACATTGACTAATTAATGAGAAAAACCTAAGTGAAGAGCATTTATACACTCTTCAATATTGTGAATTTGTGACTAGTTATATTAACTCTCTTTTTATTTATTAAAAAGGGAATAATTATTGAAGAGAATAAACATTTTAAATGGTTAAAGGTAATAAAAAAGAATACGACAATTAAAACACAAATCTCTTATGAAAAAATAAATAAAAAGGAAAAGAAGTCTAATATACCCTTCAATTTTGTCATTTAGAGTTAATATATTCACCATTATAAAAGTGGCTATATATAGCCTTCTTGTAATTCAAATGACTCGCATATATGATATACCTTTTCTTCTCTTACGAAAAGTTTTAAAAAATGAATTTTTAATTTATTTTTAATTTTTTTCATTCAAAAGAACATTCATGTAGGGATATAGTTGACACTTCTCACAAGTTTTTTTAAATTTTCTTTTATTCAACGGCTAATTGGAATTTATTATTTTGATGGTAAAATTTATATTTTCAATAACTTTCTTGTAAAATATATCATAAATGCCACAATTTTTTTATAGATACAAAAATAAATTACAATATATTCAAAAAATAATTATTTTTAATTTTTTCTTACTTCTTTTTCTTTTTTCTTCATATTTTTACACTAAAGAATGAAAAAATAAAATAAAATAAGAATAAGAAACTCAAATAATGATAATCAAAGTAGTCACAAAAAATTATCATATGTGGAAAGGATCATATATATCCCCATATGAGTTTTTTAAAATTAAAAGTAATTTTTTTCCCAAATCTGTTAGATAAACGAGTATATGTGAGCCACTTTTGTAATAATAGATGTATATGTAAGCCATTTTTGTAACGGTAGACATATATGTAAGTCATTTTCATAAATGTAAAGATATATGATCTCAAATTGACAAAATTGAAGAGCATATCAAACCCTTTTCAAATACAAAATGTAATAAGCAAAAATGGTCCGAAAGGTCTTATAATTGAGATTTATAAGTTCGCAATCCACAACAATTAAAATTGGAGCAATCTATTGAGGCAAGTGAGAAGCAAAAATAGCTTAAACTGGACAAATGTTGTGTAAAGATATAAAAAGTGATAATAAAATGGATTTTAAGTGTACTTTTTTTCATTTTAATTATTTATTTCAAAATAAATTATTCTGATATTGCTATTTCACCGAGTAAAATGAATAACCTGTTCCAATGGCCAATATATTAATTCTGAGATAAATAATTATATGCTTTGTGACCAAATAAAAAATAAAAAGGCAGTACTAAAAATTCATGTCATATGAACCTACTTTCTCTGACATATCATTCTTCATTCCTCAAGGATAAATTTGTTTTACTTAAATTTGCCCAAAATTTACGTGTCCGACTGTGAAGGTGTCGTTTGACCATAAATATATTTAAGAAAAAATTGAAAATAAATAAATTAGGAACCAGTACTTAGCCATATAATTTATTATTATTTGATAAATATATTTGGCAAACATCCCAAGATTCCAAGTTCTAGAAAAAATTAAAATTTGAGTCAAATTCTAATATTTGAGAATTTTTTAAAATTTAAAATTTTCCCTAAAGTTTTATATTTTATAAAAACATCCATCATCTATTAATCTCAAGTAATATTTATTTACAATCAACACCATTAAAAAAACTAACTTATTTTTAATGGGTTATAATCTATCCTAAACCAGTGACACGTACGGGTATCCGATTATTGTACTGCTCTTGCCCATATTGTTGTTGATTGTCATCAATTATGTTATGAGGCTATTTTTTTAAAGGAGCATATGTTCATTACAAAATGATAAGACATACTTATGGGTAATTTTAATAATCTTCAGAAATTATAAATATAAATTATATTTTTTGAAAAAGTCAAATATTTCTTACAAAATATATGGTCAAAAACTTGATTAACTTTACCCAAAAATAACTTGCCGAAAATACTTAGAAAATTTATGGTCAAACGCTGACTAAATTTTGATTTGTTGTTTACCCACCCATGTTACTTTTGACAAATCATTACTTCCTCGATTATTATATCTTATTTTTATTTTGACATGAATTTAGAAAAAAAAGACTTTCAAATTTTATGAATTTAAATAAAATTTCAAATATATTAAAATATTTTTCATTTTGTGATTTTTAAAATTATCAAAAAAATATATTTTTGAAACGTATTGAAAGAAAAGAGAAAAATAAATAAATCGAAAAAACAAAAATAATAATAATAAAATTAGAAAATATAGATAATAGTAACTTAATAATAGGATAATAAATAGATAAGTGGGAATCGAACCCGCATCGTTAGCTTGGAAGGAATTCTCAACACTGGTACTATCCCTTTAAAATTCAACCGTTGCATTAGAGTGTGTTTGAATTGTTTTTTTTTAAAAAAATATTAATTTATTAGCTAAAAGTTAAAAGTCATAAGTTGATCATATTCAATTTTTTTAACTTTTAGCTTATTTTGTTTTTATTTTTGTCTAAAAGTAAGTTCTTAAAAATACTTTTTATCTTTCTCAAGCTCTATAAAAAAAAAGAGGTTTAAACGTCAAAAATAAAAGGAGTTGTTTAATAGAGTGTATTAGAAGAAATAGAGAGGACCTAAAATGTCTCTTAACTATTTGAATTGGTACAAAATTACCCTTCGTTCATCTTTCGATTCTCAAATACCTCTGACGTCAACTTTTTGGCTAAAAAATACTCTTATTTCTAACAACCCACACTCATAAGGTGGATGAGAGGGCAATATTATAGCAAAACTCATAATTTAACGATATTTTAGGCCCTTCTCAATTAAAAGAATTTAAAATTACCTAATATATGAACTCATATGATTGACTTATCCATCATTTTAAATTTTAAATTTTAAATTTTTTGAACTTCTGACAATACAATGGAGAAAAAAATGAGGAAAATAACAAGGACATTTATATAGATTAATTAATTCAATAGAAGATATATTTTTAGCATTTTTTTTTTTTATGTATTCAAAATTCAAAATAAAGGAATTATCTTTTCTCCTATCCCTACGCCTAATAAAGGGATAAGGGTAAAAAAAAAACCTTAAACTATGTGAAAGAAACAAAAATGTTATTCCCTCTGTCTCATTTTGGATGTCATTCCTTTCTATAAATAATTGGACCACAATACTTGTCATTTTTATAAAATTTATGCATAAATTACCATATTTTGTCTATTATACCCTTGATAGAATAAGTAATTAATCTTGTCATTTATTAATAAAGTTGACTTAAGAAAACATTAAATAAGGGTAGAAGGGTAAAGCTACATCATTTCTTAATGCAAGTGCAAAGTAAATATATGATATATAAAATGGGACGGAGGGAGTATTTGTTTATAGTTTGGCTCAAAAATGTCCTTGCCGTCAATACTTTGGTTCAAAAATGCCCTTGCAGTCAATACTTTGGTCCAAAAATGCCCCTATAGTTACTAAATGGGTCAAAAATGCCCTTTTCCGAATAAATATATATATATATATTTTTTTTTCTTTTTAAACATATCTTCTTCCTAATTAACATATTATTAAAGAACAGTGTTCTTGTTTTCTTTCTTTTAAAATCACTTTAACAAATAAAAATGTAGGAATTTTTTTTCTTCTTAATCTCATTTTATCTATTAAAATAGAATAATTTCATGTACCCTTTCAACAAATAATATATGTCATATATATAAGATCATAGTATATCCATCATAAAAATTAATTATAATAAAATAAAAAATATTTTATTTTTTATTTTTTTTTCTAAATTGAAGTAAGATAAATATTTGCTAATTTAAAAATATTATTAGAAACAGAATGTATTAAAAAAGAAAATAAATAATATATTTTATTTGGAAAATGAGTATTTTTGACCTATTAAATAACAATAAGGGCATTTTTGGATCAAAGTATTGACAGCAAGAGCATTTTTGGACCAAACTACAAACGGATGGCATTTCTGTTCTTTTCGCATAGTTTAAAGACATTTTGACCCTTTTCCCTAATATAAATTATAGGAATATGATCGTGTAAGTTCATTTCAAGCTTGAGTCTCTAATATCCTAATTAAGAATAAAAGATTAAAAAAGAGAATGAACAAGACAATTGGATAATTAATAGAAAATGTTATCTTGATAAAAAATAATAATCTTTATTTGATTGGACATTCAGACGCGAATTTTAGATGGATCACAAGTTATGAGTTGAGTTATAATAAATTGAGTATTGATTTAAAATAAGCATAAAAATATATTATAAAATTAATAATTTTTTGAATAATATTTTCAAACGTACTGGGTTAAAAATTCAAAATATGAATTATATATGGTTTTTATTATCTAGAGAAGAGTTTAAATTTTGACCAATTAAATTAGGCAACAAAATAAATAAATATTTAATGATTTTACTTTTGGAAAGTTGTTAAAAATAAGGGCAAATATGAGTCAAATGTTTTATATCGAGGGTACTTTTGAACCAAAAAATTGATGTCATGGATATTTGGGCGGCCAAAAGGTGGATAAATGGTAGGTTTTTCTTACCAATTCGAATAGTTGAGATACATTTTAGTCCCTTCTCCATAGAAAAAATATTATATGTATTGGCATGATTAAATATTGTAACACTAAAAAATTTATAAGCTATGGCCCGAACCATTCTTTATTTGCGTTAAGGTTGTATTGGGAGATTCTTAAATTATTGTTACGTGTTAAGGTCAATTCTTTAGTGTGGGAATGAATTTGGATATGAATTAAGGTCACAAGAATCCCATAGCACAAAGTTGAGTTGAAAGCTTCCTTATCGAATAAGTTTGACATAAGATTCTACTTAGGTCAACTTCAAAAAATCATATATCTCAAAACATAATGAATTAGGTGGCCCATGACTTGTAAAATTGAAGGTCTATGAGTCCTCTTTCCAACGCCACCAAGTTTGCCTCATATCAAATTTGGAGTAAGAAGTTATGACCGCTACCAGAGACTACCATATCAGAGTTTTCTGAGTTAGTGAACTACGAATCCCTTTTACGGGTCTTAGTTCATCTATCAACTCGTTGAAAAACTTTAGAGAGTCAAATTTTGAGATCCAATCCCTACGGGTCCATCTACGGATTGTAGAAACTTCTACGAGCTATAGTTTGGACTTGTAGAATGAACTTTTGAGTCTTAAAATTCAATATGAACTCTACGGATTGGATCTACGGCCCGTAGAAACTTCTAAGGGTCGTAGTTTGGATCCATCTAATGAAATTTTATATTAAAGAGTAGCACATTATAACTCATGTTCAATTTTACTTTTGAATTGAACTAAAGTTCAATAAAAGAAATGTTGTGTTTATTAAAATTAGAATAGCTTTGTGTAGTGTATTATAATTTTGTTATGGACTTTTGTATTATTTGGTGAGTTTGTATAAAGAAATGAGGCAATTTTGATAGTTTTCATAACGTGTGGGGTCTTTATGTTTATAGATAAAAAATACAACTTAAAAATTCAAATTGTATAACTAAACATAACTTTAACTTCATCTCATATAATTTTGGACCGTTTCACCACAAATATATTTGTTTTAAAAAAAAAATGGTATTTGGCAATTTAACGTGTCATTACTTGGCAAATATATTTGACAAATATATCAAGTTCCCAAATACTAGAATTTTTATTCTAGTATTTAGGCCAAGTTCTAATATTTGGAAATTCTTAAAAATTTAAAAATTACCTTAAATTTTTATATTTTATAAACAAAACTCATCATTTTTTCTTTTTAATTTGCTTTACAAAAGAATGTTATCTTATTATAATTAAAAATAATTTTTTTTAATAAAATGATTTACAGTCATAATATTTAAGAGATCATATTTTTTTTTAAAAATATATTATATTAAATTAATTGTATCACATAAAATGAAACGAAGAAAGTAAAATAATGTGAAATTTAGAACACTATTTAGTGGTGGGAAGTAGAAACGAATCAAGAAAGTAAACTTATGTGAAATTTAGAATACTATTTAGTGATGGGAAAGTAGAAAAGAATCTTGATTGTTAATCAGGCAAAACTATAGTTGTAATTACACCATATAATTATCAGTATTTTACAGTTTCTTTCTGAGAATTAAAGAGTATAATTATTCTGTCAATTATATTTAATTATATGTTGACCAAGTAATTACATTACCAATTAACAAGTCAAACGATCCTCAGTAGTGGTGACCCTTTCACTCTTCCACAGACTGGTACATGTACGGAATGCTCATACGGGAAAATTGATTCCTGAGTCTGAAATCTGAGGGATTGTTTTGAGAAATTTTTTCTGTTTCGTTCATAATATAATTACACCTAATCACATCAAATTTAATTACCAAGATGATTTTCTAAATGGGCCCTAAGTGAAATTAGAACTCTAATTAGTGATGGGAAAGTAGAAAAGAATCTTGATTGTTAACCATGCAAAGGAATAGTTGAGGATTTGAGGGACAAAAAGTTAGATATGTCTTTCACATGGGTACAGAATTTTGCATTGTTTTTGTGTTCTTTTTTACTACAACTATACTATATATTATATTATACTATAAATATCAATAGTCACCGACCATTAACTATTGCCCATACACATCAGCCAGTTTCTGTTCTATCCATCCAAAATGTATAGGGATTTGAGAAAAGAGGACAACTTTATCAGTGTGGGGGTGTAGTCATGAATACAACCTCTTTGTTTAATCACAACTTGATAGCACTACAATATGCTAAACTCAGAGGGGATATATTACGCATGTTGTATTGGATTTATCTGCCATGATTTTACGGCATAATTTCAGTTGGACCTATATTTATCTTTTTAAAGATTTTAGACGGTGTTCGGTATTTATATTGGAGCTCGTATTATTTGAATTTAATTTATTTAAACTTGGTGTGTTTTAACAGGTGATTTGGTAGAGCTTATTTGTAACGACCTATTCCCTTGTTACTCAAAGGACATCTCGTGCGGAATCCCATTTTTTAAAAATGCACTACCAAATTAAATTGGGGTGCATGACACGATAAAATTTTTGAAATTTGAATTTGATCCGGGCTGGCGTCATCCCGCCATAGCAAGAATATCCCCGGTATGACACCGTCGCTGTAGCGGCATGCAACTGTTGTAGTGGCGTGCAACCGCTATAGTGGGGCTAATGGGACCAGACACTAGAAAACACTATTCTTTTAATTTTACTCCTCTTAGGTTAGAAAAGGAACAAAAGTTACTAGAAAAACCCTCCCAAGCTGCTTCAAGCTCGGAAATAATGTAGAAGAGGGATTTCAGCGCAATTGGGGGGGGGGGTCAAAATCCATGAATTTCAGGCCTACGACCATCAAAATTCTCTCTCACGGAGCCATAATCTTGTGTTCAAGGTTCTTCAGTAGTTGCTTGACATCCAGGTAAGCTAGGCATAACCGAGTAGCTAAACTTGTCTCTAAATACATGATACTTGTAGTTTTGATGAGAGATTTCATGCCTAAGCCTTCAGACATGAAGTCAGAATGATTAAATTCGTTTGTTGTTTAGGATGGTGAGGTGTTTGATTATGTTTGCTAATATTATGATAGTTGCTTGATGTTATCCTATGGGTGGTAACTTGTGGATAAATGAGTGGGAAAATTTTCTAGGTAGGGTCGTTTGAGGTAGGTAATCGTTGAATTGTTCCCCCTTTACGTCATATGTGCATGTTAACCTTTTCACTAGCAACACTGGCGTAATATGTGGTTAGGGAATTGAAAATGGATGAAATTGAAATGATATTTTGTTGTCAATCTCATGCAATAAACTAATATTATTCTCTTGTGGTTATAACATGTGTGATTATGATTGTGATTGTGTGATTCTTGATTTGCTCGGGTACCACGCTTAGTACCTGTGTGTGTATGAGGGGTGTTAAATCATGTGTTAGATAAGTATAGGTAAGAATTTTATTGGCAGTCCCCTAAATGGGTCAAGGGTCAGAGTGTGGACAGGGGTCATAAAAGAGGGAAACAGATCGGTTTACAAAGTTAGTGGGTGGATTCAAGTTAGAAATGGAATCAGTAGGAAGATCATGTGTTGGTAAAATGGGTGGTTTCATGAAGTCTTTATGTGATTGAAGGATTAGACTATGATCGAAAGACGGAATGACCTTGACAGTAGAGTTGGCAGCGGAACGAGGTGTGGTGACTTGGGATATATGTATGGGTCCAAAAATAGTATTATTTGATAGTAAGGGTTGTGGATAAAGGACCAAGGTTGTATGGTCAGAATGGGTTGGCATGTACTGAGCCACTCTTACTGTATCAATTACTCAGGTCCCAAGTACTCATCTTGTTGCTACCACGACCCCCAAAATGGATGAAGCTTCAAGTACATAGGCTTTCTTTCGTTTGGTGTTGGGTCCCATTATAACTGGTACTAATCATAAGCTTTTGACTAAGTTCTTAAAATTGAAGCCTCCAATGTTATATGATGAGGAAAGTATGGATGCGTATGAGTTTATTTTGGACTTTTATGAGAGGCTACACAAATTGGGTATTGGGGTAGAGTTTGTTACCTTCTAGTTGGAGAGTGATGCCAACCAATGGTGGATGGATTATATGAAGTGTCGTTCATCGGTTCTACCTCCGTTGACTTGGATTCAATTCCATGCTCTGTTTCTAGAAAAGTATGTACCTCAAACCCTAAAAAATTGTAAAAAGAATGAGTTTATGACTCTCGAACAAGGCAACATATGAGGTTGATTTCCATTCCCTATCCCATTTTTCCACTCAGCTTGTAAGCACCGAGTAGGAGAGGATTTGTCTATTTGTTAAGGGCCTAAGTTCTGAGCTGCAGTGTTGTCAGTGCACATGACCTCTAGAGGAAAAAGTTTCAACGAGGTGACAGACTACGTTAAGAAAATTGAAGAAGTTCGATAGGTTGGGCAGGCCAAAGAATTTTATAAGAGGCCAAAGAATGTGGGCAACTGTAGTGTTTTTTATTCAAGGTTCCAGTTAAAAGTGTATTCACCCCGTCCGATTCAGTTAGCCTTACCAGCTTCTAAGAATGGATATTCAAGAGTCACGCAGGAGTCTCTGACTCAGGGTAGCCAAATAACTTCCTACTTCTCTGCAAGTAGGCCTTCGCTCGATTGAGCATGCTTCACTTGTGGTGAAACGAGTCAGTTTAAGAGAGAATGCTTTTATCCTTGGTGGGTAAACTAGTACAGTCGCAAATAAAGTTACAGGTGGAGTTGTGAATAGCAGATGATGCATGTTGGGTGAGCGAGATAATATTTAGAGAGGCCGTGGGGGAAGAGGAAATGGTAAGGCTAAGAGGGGAGTGGCACAACCAGGTAATGAGGCTGCTCCAAATGATGATATTGATCAGTGTAAGCCTTTTCCAAGTAGGCCAGAGGTCGAGGCATAGGACGCCATGATAACATGTACTATCCTTGTATGTGACCGAATGACTTTTGGTTTGTTCGATTCGAGTTTCACTTATTCATATGTATGTGTTAGATTTGCTTCAGGACTTGACTTGACTTGTAATATAATTGATGCTCCTATTTATGTTGCCACCCCAATTGGAGAGTCTGTAGTAGTAACCCATGTGTACCGTGCTTGTTTTATGATCTTTTGGGCATGCAAAATTGTGTAGATTTTGTAATTTTGGGTTGGCTAGACTTTAACGTGATCTTGGTTATGACTTGGATGTCTCCCAATCATGTTTTGAGCTTTGATTCTAAGATAATAATTCTAGAGAATCTGGGTAGAGATAAAATAGAGCGGTAACGTGTGTACAGGCCTAAGCCAGTAAAGGTCAAATCATATATCCACGCGAGAGGGCTTGTGGGAATGGGTTGTTTAGCCTACTTAGCTTATCTATGGAATGTTAGCGTGAAGTACCCTTCGATTGAGTCAATTTCCATAGTTTTAGATTTTTCCGAGGTGTTTCTTACAAATTTTCTAGGCATGGCTCCGGATAGGAAATTAATTTTTGCATAGATTTGGTGCTTGATACTCATCCAATCTCTATCCCTCTCAACTGCATGGCTCTGACAGAGTTGAGAGAATTTACGGCTCAACTTCAAGAACTTCTAGATAAGAAATTTGTTTCATCCTAGTGCATCACCTTGGGGTGCTCCAGTGTTATTTGAAAAGAAAAGTATGGGAGTATGAGGATATGCATAGACTAACAACAGTTAAACAAGGTCACTATTAGAAGTAAGTACCCATTATCCCGCATAGATGATCTGTTTGACCATTTCAGTTTTCTCTAAGGTTAATTTGAGGTACAGGTATAATCAGATTAATTAAAAATCTGCCCTGACAACATACCTAAGATGGGTTTCAGAACCCGATATAGGAATTATGAGTTCTTGGTAATATCCTTTGATTTAACTAATGCATTAGCAACCATTATAAGCTTGATGAATGGGGTCTTCGAGACTTACCATGTGAGGCCAAAAATATATACTTTTAATCATTATTTTCTCACATTTAGTATTTGTATTTGTCCTTTTTGAGCATAGATTTTATGAATTATGCTTAATAATGTATTTTATTTGTAGGAGTAAATTGGTGTAAAGATAAAGAAATTTAAAGCTAAAACGAATTAAAGATAAAATATTATAGAAGGAAATCAAGCAATGGATTAAATTGAATATATATAAATAAATAATATATGTGAAATGTAGTTGAAGAATGAAATTGAAGTGCCGCATGACCGCTGCCATGTGGCAATTAATGAACGCCACAACGAATTATGTTGAGGCGGTTGGACATATATGCGTACAACGAGGAAATCTGATTCCGTTTGGTTTTGGGTTCCTAATATTTTTTGGACTCAATTATTTCATTTAGGATTTTCTACATCTACAAATAGTCCAAAGAAATAATTTTTATCGGAGCATCATATTATATACAAAGTTGTCAATACTTTTTAGGGTTCTTTTCTTATTCTTGTTTTCTTAGACATTAGTAGCTAAAGACCCTTTTTCTGGGGCTGTAATTACGGGTAATTGTTGAACATCAACTGTTATGAATTAATGTTGGTTATCGCTTAAATTACTTTTGTATTTTTGTTTCAGTATTTCATGATTGACCATCATAGAGATAAATATATTGTCTATTCTTGAACTCGAGAGAAGGAGAGGTGGATACACCAAAGAATACAAAGAGTATGATCTCTCTTGCATATCACTTGTTTAGATTCATATTCAGGATTGACAGCCGGACGAACATCGAGCTTGGTGATGAAATATAAATGTTCGTCAATTGAGTTTCGCCTATCCCCGCTCAACGATGTAGTTAGACAGTCAATCAGAGTAGGTGATTAGAGGTCGAGAGATCATGGTCATAAAATCAACCTTGTAAATCAGTAATTTGATAACCGTAGTTAACTCATGCAAGAGATGTGTTACATGAAACTCTATGCGTGTTGCAGCCCTGAAATTGCCTCAATCATTGTAAGTTAATTTTATTATTTAATTCTTGCCTCTTTCTGTTTACAAATAAAAATCAAATTCGTTTGGCACGCTTGAATAAATAATTAGACTAGTATAATTTAGTAAAATAGTTAATCGACAAGTCCTTTGAGTTCAATAATCTAGCTCTTTTGGAGCCACTATATTACTTGTGCAACCAAGTACACCTGCGTGTGCAATTAGAACCAACACTTGGATTCTTTTGTGATTGTGTTATAGATGATATTCTAATCTATTCATGCAGAGCACTTTTGTATTGTTATAGGTATCATGGGAAATAGAAACTGTATGCCAAGTTCTCTAAATATGAATTTTGGCCGACTTTGGTGGACTTCTTGGGGCATGTGATTTTGTAAGAAGGGATGATGGTGGATTCCAAAAGATTGAGAGAGTAAAACTTGGGTCCAACCCAGTTCGGTGACAGAAGTTAGAAACTTTGTGGGTCTTGCTAGCTATTACTGTCGATTTGTCAAGAACTTTGCTTTGATTGATATGCATCTGGTTAGAATGACTCAGAATGAGGTACCTTTTTTGTGACGGGAGCTTCCAAAAGCTCAAGACACTTTGAGTAATGTTGACACCCAATTTCGACCCTCTACAATATAAATTAATCATCGAGCTTCTCCAATTTCAAATAATTTAAAATTATTAGTTTTATAAAAAATAATAATTTAAAGTAAATAGAGTTTTCAAGTTATTTTAAATAGTTTCGTCACTTTTTTATAAATTTTAAATATTATATATTTTTTACTTAATATTGTATATAATTAGTATATTTTATGATATTCAAAAATCATTCCAAAAAAAGATTTTATTTGTTAGTTGAATATTTTTTTAAAAATTAGTTTACTTTAAGTTGGCATGTTTTTTGTTGTGATTAGTAATTTATAATTAGATTAATTATTTTATTTTGTTAAGATTAAGAAGCTCGTTAATTAATTAATATTAATTCGTCTTGACCAAATTTGCAATTTGTTTGGCTATTTTACAAAATCAAATCTAACCAATATTTTGCTCTACTTGTTGGATCTATTTAAGACCAAAGTTGGGCCAATTTCCAGCCCACTTTATTATTCCCAACTTCTTAAACCATTATCAAAAAGACCCAAACCCAATTCCAGCCCATTCCTATACATACAACGTTCCAACAACACAACAATATACCAAACCGACCCCACCCTTTGTTTTTTTTATTCTTCTTCTTCCATTCAAATTCAACTAATAATTAAAAAATCCATCAATTTTCAAAAAAACCCACCAGTACCCGACCCTGCCTTGCTTTTTCTTCTAATAAACTCAAAACCCAAAACTGACCCCACCCTTTGCTTTTTCTTCTTCTTCTTCCACCCTCCAATATTAAAAGTCCAACAGCATACAATATCGCCTTCTCCACGCGAAAATTCCACCAAATCAAGAAAATCCCACTAAATTGCGAAAATCTAGCAACCGTATCAAAAAGAGATTTTTAAATTTCAAATTTTGAAATTCATTCAATCTTCTCAACCGAAACCGATTCCCCCCCCCTCCTCCCCCTGCCCTTGATTTTTCTTCTTCTTCTTCCACTCTCCAATATTAAAAGTCCAACAACATACAATATCGCCGTCTCCACGCAAAAATTCCAGCAAATCCGGAAAATCCCACTAAATTGCGAAAATTCAGCAACCGTAACAAAAAGAGATTTTTAAATTTTGAATTTTGAAATTCATCCAATCTTCTCAACCGATTCCCCCCCTCCCCCCCTAAATCTGCCCCAATCTCCCCTATAAATAACCATTTACACTCAAGTGTTAAGGGGGGATTTTTGGGATCAAAAAGAGGATTTTTTCAAGACATTAGTCTACTACTCTAAATTAGAAGGAAATTCATCAAAAGAAAGAGTTGTTTTCCTTTTGGAGTTCGTCGAAATCGGCTCATAGTGGTAGAAGTTCTTCGTCATTAAGTTCGAGTCCTGGTCTCACTGCCTCGAAAAAGGTGACTCTTTCTCTTCTCTTATCTTGTTTTTTTTTTTAATATATATTTTGTTAATTTGTTCTCTGTTTGTTAAAGTGGTAATGTATTTGTGTTGTTTTCTTTTTGTTTGAACTCTATTAATGTTGTAATGGTGAATTAGGATACTTTTATAGCTAATTTTTATGCTCACTGTTTGTTGTTGCTTTAATTGAGAAGGAAAAAATGGTATAAAAAAAATCCTTTGAGTATGTGTGCGATTCTTCTTTCCAGAATATGCAATATTTGTTCAAGATGGTAACATGACTTTGTACATAATTAGGACATAGTTATTTTTCAGTGATTTGCCTAATATTTGTTTCATTTTTGACAATGTCTATTTAGTTTCCATGATAATTTCTTACCATGAATTGTGAGTTGAGGAAAGGAAGCAAACTTGTTTCTTATTGTGATAAGCTTATAATGACTTGTTAGTTTTGGCAATTTTAAAGTAATATGATGACTTGATTGTATGATTTCATATAATATATATATTTTTTTCCTTTTTTACTATACCTTTCCAGTAAGCTTGAAAAGTGAACATTGGAGGTAAGAATGTGACCCTCTTTGCTTGTGTGGTTTCTTAGTTTCATTTACATGATTTGAAATAAGCATGTTGTAATAAATTAAATTTTTTCTTTGGATGTTGAGTTTGCTGAAATCATTTATCTACGCAAGGTAATTGCTGAATCGTGATTAAAAGTATACCTTTGATTCCCTCTAATTGCTCACCTATTTGAAACAAGTGCTTTATTAAAAGTTAGACTTGAATTGAATACTAATTTCTCCATGTGAATTATGTATGCCTTTATCTTTGTCAAGTTGAATTATGTTGTTGAAATTTTCTTTATTTTATTTCAAACTATCTTGATCATTAGATCTCTTATCCATTATCTCTTCTTTTATTTTGCATTGCCAATTCCCGATGAGTCCATGATGGACTCTCTTCTCTTTGCATCTCTATGTCATTGAGTCTGCCTCGTGGATTCAACGAAGTCGAATTATGAGCTGACATATAGTTAAGAGAAGCTGAAATACAGTCTTGGAAGCTTGTGTACAAGGCTAAAAAATTGAAATGGGTCTCGAAAAGCAGAAAAACGAGTCGATGTACACTGTGATACACATCAGTATATATTATGATACCGGGGTGAAAAAGGGGCTAAAAGTCCAAAATTGCAGCAACAACTTGAGCCAAATTCCAGTCCAGGCAAACAGTAACTGGATTTGGGCTTGATAAATGAAATTTGGGAAAGGCCCAATAGCTCCTTTCTCTTCTAATTGAATTTTGTTATGTATCTTTGTTTGTTTTAAATTGATCCTAACTCTAAATAATTTAATTATATTCCCCAAAAGATGAACTATTTCTTTGTGTTGTTTTGTTTTTTTAATAAATTTCATTTTATCAACTCTTGTATTTTTTACGCACACTTAAATATTTTAGTCAAAACTTTCACTTGTCTTTTTTAAAAGATACTCTCTTTAATTAATTGAATTGGTTTAAAGTTACTATCTTTAAAAAAAATTCTAATAAAATATGATTTTGTTAAAATCTCAATCACTTGCATTTTAATTCAAGTGTTTCATTTTAGGTCCCTTTCTCTAAAAACATAAAAATAATAAAAATGTGTCATTTATTTAATTGTTTTCTCAAAGTTAATCAAATATTATAAATTATTATTTTTATGTTAATCATTATTTTCCTAAAAATAGTCGAATATATTTTAGTCAAGTCGCAGGTCAACCGCATGTTAGCGGGCACTTCGAATGCTTAAACCCTTCTCGAAGTGTAAATCGAACCCTAAACCTTTTTGGTATTTTCAATTGATTTTTTCTGTTTAAATCTTTGAAAATTATAAGTTTTCTTAATTTCTTTAAAAAATTAAGTGGCGACTCTTTTCGAAGTATTTTTCTCAAATTGTTTTATATTTATAACATTTCAAAAAGTAATTTTTTCTAAAAGATAGGACAATTATGGCACAACAAGTACTGGTCCTATCCTGAATTACTAGAGGAGGGTAAGAACTTAATTGTTTATTGTAATGCTTCACATTCGGGTTTGGATGTTGTGTTGATGCAGGACAGGAATGTCATAGCATATGCTTCAACACAGTTTTAAGATTCATGAGATGAACTACCCAACCCATAATTTAGAGTGGCAGTGATAGTGTTTGATCTCAAAATTTGGCGACATTACCTTTATTGAGTCAAGTGTGAGGTTTTCACCAATCATCACAACATGCAACATGTATTCGCTCACAAAGATTTAAATTTGAGCCAGAGAAGGTGGACGAAGTTGTTAAAGGACTATGACTTGACCATTCAGTTGGGCAAGGTCAATTTATTGGCCGATGCTTTGAGCTAGAAGACATTTAGCGGGGGTAATCTAGCTTGCGTTGGGGTGTCCAAGTGACCCTTAGCCAGAGAGATTCAGGCTCTGGAGTCTAAGTTCATGCAGTTGAGTGTCACAAAGAAAGGAGGGTGTTAGCCAATATTGAGGTAAAGCCCACTTTCATAGAGTTTAAGATATAAAAACGTTGTGGGGGTAAAGTTTCACTTGATACAAAATTTGAGGGGGCTAATTATTAACATTTTTCTATTTTTAATTGGTTTATTTAGAAATTCTTGAAGAATGGGGGCTGATTTTTGGTTCATTAGAGTTTACTTGGAATCTATTTAGAATGTCTGTGTGCGTATGTGTGCGTGCGTGCATGCGTACGTGTGTGTAAAATAGTACAAAAATCCTATTGGAGCACTTCTTCAACCACACAATCACTGAATGATGCCCAACTATAAAAAATGGATAGAGTTCATCAAAAGGAGTCCAATGATACCCATATTGTTGGGATTAGTAACTGGGGTAAAATAGTCCAAAAATCACTTCAGAAATTGAAGGGTAAAATCATATTTTTAGTTGAAAATCAAGTTCTACAAGCCAAGAGGAGTACATGGTTGAAAAACCCATTAAAAACAAGCAAGATTCGAGCTCCAAATAAGGATTTACTACTTTTCCAACCTTGGGAGAAAAATTCCAAAATCCACTTTGAAATCAAGATTTAAAAGAGTTGTCGGAAAATAAAACTTGAAGGAATCAACAAGGAATTGCTAAGAAAGCTTACCCACTCGAATTTACACAAAAATACTCTCAATAATCACCTCCCTAAGCTCCAAAAGATTGAAGATGGTGGAAATTAGAAAATGGGAAAATGGGAAAATTCCCAAATTAGGTTCTATCAAGGTCTAAAAAATGGGGTCCGCGAATATAGGTAGTACGCCACGAACGCGCCCATTAAATCGCTCAAGCCCATAAACATGGGAACAATGTTGATCTCACAATGCACTATTCATCCACAATTGCGCTAAGATCCTCTCTTGAACGCAGGGTTTGAGGCAGATGCCCTCCGTGAACGCGCTATAAGTTTAAGTCTCTAATCGGACCCTTCAAAATCATTCAGAGTCTGATAAAAATAAACTGGACATGCTATCCCACTAAAATCGACATTATAGACTCAATGAAATTGTCTTATTTCCAAAAATAGGTCAAATGATAGGAATACCCTTCTGGACCACTCTTAAGGCTTACAATTCATTTTTTTCCCAAACACTTGAAACTCAATGTAAAGCCTCGAAAACCTTACCAACCACCTAGCTATATCAAAATCAATAGTCCAAACGCGATGGAACTAACAAAATTCCCATCCAATGCTCAGAACTCAAAATGTTGACCAAAGTCAACCATACCAAGAATTTTCAACTCAAAAGGGTCAAATCACCAAAAACACACTCGATCGCATCAGGGACCATACTAATCATTCCCAAAATACAAACTAAGCATGAAAACACTAAGGGAAGGACAAAATGGTCATTTTACAATTGGAAGTAAATTCACAAGAAATGAAACATTACAAAAAGTTCACAAGCATCTTAAGTCATAACTCTTTACTCTGCTTCAACACTTGATCTAGCAACTACAATTTGCTTCTTGCTTCTCCAAGTGACTAAGTACCCTCCCACAAGTAATAACTAGTTGTAGACCTTTTATCATCTAGATCCAACCTAATTAGCATCCGTAAAAACTTTTATATTGAGGTGACCATGTTTGGTGAAAAGAAACCTTTACTGGAGCAGATTTCAAATATTGCAAAATGCAAAAAATAGTCTACTTGTGAGATTCATGAGGATCATGCATGAACTGGTTTACCATGCAAACTGCATATGCTATGTTAGGTCTAGTCTGTGAAAGATAACTGAGTCTTCCAACCAATCCATGATATCTTTGTCTATGAACTGACTCTCCTATCCTTGCTTGTAGCTTGTGGTTGATCTCAATTGGTGATCATGTTGGTTTACGACAAACCATACTAGTTTCTTCAAGGATATATAGAATTTATTTTCTCAAAGATATGAAGATCCCTTTCCCTGATCTAACCACTTCAATTCTAAAAAATTATTGTAGCGTCCCTAGATCCTTGGTAACAAACTCCTCAACCAAGAGCTTCTTTAGTTGATCAATCTCTTCTTTTTAATCATCATGTCATCAACATAAACTTCCTTAGTTGAGCCATCTCTTCTTTGTCATCAACATAAACTGTTAGAAGAATGATCTTACCCTTGTGATGTCTAATAAAGAGAGTATGATCAACATTGCTTTGTTGATAACCAAAAGAAAACATAGCTTTGCCGAATCTATTAAAACATGTTATGGGAGACTGTTTTAGCCTGTATAAAGCTTTATTCACTCTACACACCTTTTCTTGACTTTTCTTCTTATCAAATCCAGGAGGAATCTCCATATTTATATTTTTTCCAAGTCACCATATAAGAATGCATTTTTACATCAAACTATTACAATTTTCGGTCAAAGTCACACAAGATAACATGATTCTGATTGTGTTCATCTTTGCAACTGGAGAAAATTTCTCTTGGTAGTCCACTTCACACGTTTAAGTGAATCCCTTAGCTACCAAGTTACATTGAACCTTCCAATCGAACCATTGGATTTATGCTTCACAGTGAAAACCAATTTGCATTCGGCCAATTTCTTCGTGTGGTGGAGAAAAAGTACTAGTTCCCATGTCTTATTTTTTTGCTAGACCCTTAATTTCTTCAAGAATAGGTTCTTTACACTTGGAATCTTTGAAATGTTCCCTTGAATGCTGTGGAATAGACAAAGAGAAAATGGACAAGGCAAACTCTCTATAGGAAAAAGGACAAGAAATCATAGGACACAAAGTTACCAATATGATTTTGGTACAAGATCTGACCCCTTTTATTTGAGCAATAGATATAACTAAATCACCAGTTGAAACTGTGGTACAAATTGTTGCATACCCTTTGCCAGCATGATGCAAGCAGACAAGTAACCAATGGAAAAATGCAAGGCAGTTTTTTGGATCGTAGCTCATTCCATGGAAATTATGTTACATAAATTAACAAAGATATAGTGGATACCAGAAGTTTTGGAGAAGGCAAAAACACTCTTACAATTTATTTACAACCATGCTACTCTCCTGAAGCTTCAAAGAGATGCTTGTCTTGATGAACCCGTGAAGTCTTCAAAGATAAGGTCATTTGTGCCCTTTTTTACCCTGGAAAACATTGTATTGCAGAAAGAACACTTGATTAGGATTCTTTTGTCTTCTGATTGGCGTACCTCAATCTTGGCTTCTACGAATGAGGGTAAAAGAATGTAAAAAATGAGTAAAGAACAATTTTTTTCGACTGAGTCTTTGATGGTTGCTTTGAATTATTTCAAATAAGGCATTAATTTGACCATGTTTGACATTCTTTTACCCATACTATTAGAAGCCAAGATTGAGGTACACAAATTAGAAGATTGAAACATCCTAATTAAGTTTCTTTCTGTGATACAATGTATTCGAGAGTAAAAAAGGGAACAACTAATCCTATCTTTGAAGACTTACAAGCTCATGAGAACAAACATCTCGTTAGAAGCTTCAGAACAATAACATAACTCTAAATAAATTGTATGAGTGTTTTGCATTTTTCCATTAGTTTCTTGCTTGCTTCATTCATGCTGACAGATGTCGAGTATGCAACTGTTTGGACCACAAATTCAAATCGTGATTTAGATATACCTTTGCTCCTTTATATATATATATAGCATACACACACAACCGTTTTCTTTGAGAAATAGGTATCTGAATCAAATAGTTGTTTTTCCCCCCTTAAATATCTTATCAAAACAGTTTCGTCCAATAGTCTCCCCCAGACAACACAACCAAACACCTTTGGAGGCAAAACATAGACATTATTCTCTCGTAAAATATCTTAATGACTCCTAAATATAAGTGCTTTGAGAGGCATTCTATTGATAAGATAAGCAACTTCAAGAATTGTATCTTCCAACAAGGTTTTGGGTAATTCATAGTGAACATAAGAGAGCTAGAACCTTCTACCAAACGTCTATTTTTCTGTTCAGCCACTCTATTTATCGCACTAATGTAAGGACAACTAGTTTGGTGGATGATCCCATTAGAATCCAAATAAGTACCAAATCGGCTATCCCTATATTCTGTACCATTGTCAGTTCTCAAGTTTTTGTTTATCATAATATCAAATTGAGTGCAAACCATTTTATAAAAAGATTGAAAGTAATAAAATATATTAATTTTTTATTTTATCAAATACACCCAAGTAATGCTAGTGCAACAATTAATAAAAGTGACAAACCATTGACTACCAGAGAAAGAGACAATTTGAGTACACTCCCACATATCAGAATGAAGAGTCATGAAAGGAACCTTGCTTTTATTATTACTTGACGGATAAGAGTTTGTAGCATGTTTCGCATAGTCACAAGCGTCACAAAACAAAGAATCACCCTCAATCCTTTAAAACAAACTAGGATATCATTTTTTTTACATTGAGATTTATTGAAACTGTTGACTTTAAGAAGAGAGATTTCATTAACTTTCAAGTGTCTATATACCGCCAACTAAAGAGGTATCTATACACAAAACATAAGCCTAACTATGAAATATAAGATTAAGGAAGCAAAATAAAATCTCTATAATGTTGGAAATGAAATTAGATAAGAATCTACCTAATTAGGATTAAAGATCTGATCATACAACCATTCATATAAAAATGAAATCAAAATTAAATTTAAATTGTAGGATTACATCACATGTTAATCTAAATATAATCACATAACATATGTCACCCATAAAAGAGAACCTACTTGTCCTTCACATAGCAGAAGGGGAAGAGTAGGATGAACCAGAGTTGGACTTTACGGGTCAATGGTGAGCAACCCCTTATACCACACCCTAAGCCCTAATTGATTGAGGAGAAAATAGAGTGTAGGATTGCTATATACTTTGTATTTTCTATATCTTTAATTACACACCATATGTATGTTTATATAGAAATTATTAGGGCTAACTAATTACGCTAATGGGCCTTTAAGCACTCCTTATGAATGGGCCCAAGATTCCTACATGAAAAGAATCATATTAATCAACAAAAACCAACTAACATTTCAAAGAAGAATCATGCGCAAATCAAGTGCCAAAGAAATGCAAAAACTTCACATAAATCCAACAATTTAGCAATCCAAATAAGTATCAATCAGCTATCCATATATTTCGTGCCATTGTCAGCTCTTTTTTTTAATCATAGTATCAAATCGAGTGCAAACCATTTTATGAAAAGATTGAAAGTAAGAAAATATATTACTTTTTGTTTTTATCAAATACATGCAAGTCATGATAGTGCAACAATTAATAAAAGTGACAGACAAAGAGACAGTTTGAGTACACCCCCACATATCAGAATGAAGAGTCATGAATGAACCTTGCTTTTATTATTACTTGATGGGTAAGAGTTTTAGCATGTTTTGCATACTCACAAGCATCACAAAACAAAGAATTACCCTTAATCCTTTAAGACAAACTAGGATATAGTTTTTCTACAGTGTGATTTATTGAAGCGGTTGACTTTGAAAATAGAGACTTCATTAATTTTCAAGTGTATTTATACCGCCAATTAAAGAGGTATTTATATATAGAAAAGAAGCCTAACTATGAAATAAACGATTGAGGAAACAAAATAAAATCTCTATAATGCTGGAAATGAAATCAGATAAGAATCTACCTAATTAGGATTAAAGATCTGATCATATAGCCATTCATATCAAAATGAGATCAAAATTAAATTTGAACTGTGAGATTACATAACATGTTAATATAAATCTAACCAGACAACACATGTAACCCATAAAGGAGAATTTACTTGTTCTTCATATAGCGGAAGGGGAAGAGTAGGATGAACCATAGTTGGACTTTACAGGTTGATGGTGAGCAATCCCTTATACCACAACCTAAGCCATAATTGATTGAGGAGAGAATCGAGCATATGATTGTTATATACTTTGTATTTTCTATATTTTTAATTACACACCATATGTATGTTTATATAGAAATTATTAGGGCTAACTAATTACTCTAATGGGCCTTTAAGCACTCCTTATGAGTGGGCCCAAATTTCCTACATGAACAAAATTAGATTTATCAACAAAAACCAACCAACATTTCAAAGCAGAATCATACGCAAATCAAGTGCCCAAAAAACAAACCTCCACTTGAGTCCAACAATTTAGCAATCCAAATAAGTATCGGCTATCCACATATTTCGCGCCATTGTCATTTCTCAATTATTTTTACTATAGTATCAAACTAATTGCAAACCATTTTACGAAAAGATTGCAAGTAAGAAAATACAATACTTTTTATTTTTATCAAATAAATACATGAAAGTCATGATAGTGCAACAATTTATTAAGCTGACAAACCATAGACTACCAGACAAAGAGACAGTTTGAGTACACCCCTACATATCATAATGAACAGTCCGAAAGGAACCTTGCTTTTATTATTACTTGATGGATAAGAGTTTCTAGCATGTTTTGCATACTCACAAGCATCACAAAATAAAGAATCACCATCAATCCTTTAAAACAAACTAGGATATAGTTTTTCTACATTGAGATTTATTGAAACTTTTGACTTTGAGAAGAGAGATTTCATTAATTTTTAAGTGTCTCTATACCGCCAATTAAAGAGGTATTTATACACAGAAAAGAGGCCTAACTATGAAATCTACGATTGAGGAAACAAAATAAAATCTCTATAATTCTAGAAATGAAATCAGAGAAGAATCTACCTAATTAGGATTAAAGACCTGATCATATAGCCATTCATATCAAAATGAGATCAAAATCAAATTTGAACGGTAAAATTACATAACATGTTAATCTAAATCTAATCAGACAACATATGTAACCTATAAAGGAGAACTTGATTGTTCTTTACATAGCGGAAGGGGAAGAGTAGGATGAACCACAGTTGGACTTTATGGGCCGATGGTGAGCAACCCCTTATACCATAGCCTAAGCCCTAATTAATTGAGAAGAGAATAGAGTGTTAGACTGTTATATACTCTGTATTTTCTATATTTTTTAATTACACACCATATGTGTGTTTATATAAAAATTATTAGGGTTAAATAATTACTCTAATGGACCTTTAATAACTCCTTATGAGTGGGCCCAAATTTCCTACATTAAAGAAATCAGATTTATCAAAAAAAACCAACCAAAATTTCAAAGCAGAATCATGCGCAAATCAAGCGCCAAAAAAAAGAAAAAAAATTCACATGAATCCAACAATTTACAAACAAGTGATTTGGAACAATATATTCTGAGAACATACTCAACGTACAAGAAGTTGAATCTTGATCTTGTGTAATATCCCTACAATATATTTCATGTTTATCTTTCTTGCCAGAAATTCAACACAACAATCTAATGCAACTTTCATGATTGATGCAATAACATCTAGCTCATTTTGTAAGTGATTATCCATTTGCGTTATCAAGTTGGAATCTACAACATCCATTACTGCCTCCAAGAGTGAATAACTCACCTATTGGTAAGATCACCCTAAAACTGATTAGGCTTTCACCTAGTAAACGTTTCCAGCAACATGATCCCGTAACTATGGTTATCACATTTTGCTGGCAACCAATCCATGTAGTCCATACTCTATATACAATCAATTAATTTAAATACTTAACATAATTTCTTGGTGGAAAAGGAAACGAAAAAAATTCAGAAAAACTAAGAGACGTACCTGATGCAATATAGCCCAATGTTGCTAAGGTTGTAGTGTATAAATCACTCCTATTTTCACCAAACAATTTTGAAATAACAAAGTCTCTTAGGTGGCCGTCATATCCTCATCTAAAAAGACGTTACTAGACTTTAGATCATAGTGAACCACGGGTACAGAGCAACCTTATTGGAGATAATCCAATGTCTATCATTAATCTTAGTCTCTGCATGATGTCTAGGAATCACTTGTGAAAATATAAAAACTTCTCATGACTCCCATTAAGCATATACTCGACCAGTAAAGGCTTAAAATCAAGGTTGGAACAATTGGTGATGAGTTTTACAAGATTCCTATGGTGAAGACCGAACAGAACATCACATTCCATATCAAAACTCTTGAATGCCACATTAACGCTTTCACTGCAATGGAAGTCCCACTTTTGAGAATTCCTTTTTAGATGGAGCCAAAACATCCAGAATCCACCAGAATACTCCCACTGAGAGAATCAATTGCTTAGGGCAGTTTAAAGTATGAAATACTTTTTGTTATTTGATAGACAATGAATCATCTTATTGAGGGCCTCTCTTACCTCTTCTATACCTTATCCACACAAGGGTAATAGTAACAAATACAAGTGTGATTCCCAACATAAGAAATAGAACAAGCATTTTTTTCTATTTGATCTATGCTTTGACAATGTGGTGCATGGCAAGACACTAAGGGTGTATTAGTTTGTCACCCCTCGAGCCTACACCCTGGGAGGGACTAGCACTCGAGAACCATTGCTGGCCCCAAGTGAACCCTTGGCCTAGCTTACTTACTCAGCGGAAGACATTAAGCATGAAGAAAAGGATTCATATGCTAAATAACTCAACTTTCTGAAACTGAACTCATAATGTTTTAAAAATAAACATTTAACTTAGCCAAAATGGCAACTCAAATCTGAACATAAGCCAATAACAAAATGATGACGCATGAACTAACATATGACTGATTATCTATGAAGCCTCTAAAATAACTTAGATGGATGTCGGGACAGGCCCACGACATCCTAATGAACTAAAATGATAAAGTAATGAAAAAGGGGAATCCTCTGGAAGCAAGAAAGCTCACCAACAACTCTGAAGCTCAACTGGATCAATGATGCACTGGATACTGATCCTGGTTACCTACGTTTACATCATAAGACGATGCAAGCCAACTGGCATCAGTACATTAAATGTACGAGTATGCGAGTTGGAATGCTAAACACAACTTAAGCTTGAAAAGAGTTTGAAAGGAATTGAAGAACTTATCTAGCTCAACTCAACTCAACATAACTGAACTCATTTCAATATAAAGCAGTTTAAAAACAAGTGCAATATAAAGAAAAATTGTTTAAAACATGATGTCAACTCTGTGTATGCAAAGATACATATAACTCTGAGATGTATGTAAAAATACAAATAAACTAATGTTTATAAAAATACAAAATACTGCTGCGGGAGTTTCTCTAACCGACATCCATCACTTAAGAGCTATAGTGATGATACATCACTTTACCTCACGCTGCAAAGGACCATCCTATACCTTGCCGGGTATAGGACCTAAGTCACCATGTGGATCCACTAGTCTATGCTAAAAAGCATTAAAAGATTCATCTAAAAAGTATAACCCTGTTCTACCCATGATGGGTACATGGTTTATGGGGGCTGTGGGTTCTCTGAACGCGCTCCCATATCGGTGCTCAATACTACTCCCAAAATATGATACTAGCTCTTTATGTTTAAAAACATATTTCCTTCTGTGATTTGAGATAATTGCTCAAAAACTTAGCTCAAAGGCTATTTTGGAAATCAAAGTTTCCCCTCTTGCTTAATTTTGAAAGCATTTACTCTTTTCTGAAAACTAGCCCGAAGGCTCATTGGAAATCGAGGTTTCCTTTCTTGTTTAAATGTGAAAACATTTTAAACTCTCTAGGAATACATAGTCCCCATAAACTTTTGAAGAAATGCACTTCAACTTTACTCTTTACTGAACTCAAAACTCAAGCCTTACAACAAAGTTAAAACATTTATAAAAGACTTTTAAATTTTTATGCACTTCTCTTGACTTGACTCTTAACTACTCTTGACTTGACTCTTTACTGATCTTGACATTACTCTTAACTGATCTTGACTTGACTCTTAACTGATCTTTGAATTGAATTATGGATTCAAGGATTGAGATTTGTGATAGGAAAGATCTCATAATGTTTAGGAATGATTTTAGATAGCTAAACATAAGGAAAGACTGAAAAATCAATATTTGAGGGTGGGTCTGCGACGCGGAGGGGTATTTTATTTTTGGTTTCAAAAATGACTTTTGAGGCAGAACGATCCGTGACGCGAAATGAATTTTCCCAGTTTTGGGGACTAGCTCCGCGACGTGCCACTATTACCAGATTTCGTCCGACGAAATTTCTTCTTCATTTTTCAGCTCTAAACCCTCTAAACTCCATAGGTTCTTTCCCCAAATAGTTAGAGTCGATTATATATTTATAGTACATCAGATTCTACTCGAAAACATGACTAAAAACGTGAATCAATCTCAAGAATCTGCAATCAACACAGCCCACAGAAATTCAAACGAAATTTATCAAGAACTCAAGGATTTACTTTCAAATCTAATAACTTCGCTAAAATTTAATCATGATTGGTGCGTGGGTGAACTAACCCAATGCTATGGGTGATCTGACATACCTTGTAGGGATCACCCCCGACGAAATCCACAAGCTAAACTCGACGAACTTGACGATTACCTTGGTCCTCCTTCTCTTTTCTCCTCTTCTTTCCTCTTGTCTAAAACCCTAAATCTTTTTCAAAAGCGTAAAACTGACCAAGTTCAGTTTAGACCCTTAATTAATTCACTAAAATGAATTTAATTAATTGGATAAGGAAAAGACTGAAATACCTTTCAAAAATCCGGATTGGACATTTCTATATTTGAACAACCCAACTTACAATGGGCGTATCTCACTCATACGAACTCGGATTCGTGCAATCTTGGTGGCGCTGGAAAGATCGTTCCAAGAGATTTCGAACCATACCTAGAAGTACACCTAACTCATCCTGATCTAGGAGTTATGTCCGTTTGAAGTTGACCAAAAACTCACTATTTCCTAACTTGAGTAAATTTCTAGATTTTCCTTCTTTCAAAAATGAATATTTCCAGTTCTTAGCTTCTTCCTAACTATTTCAAATTGCGAGATGTTACAATATCTCCCCCTTAGGAACATTCTTCCTCGAATGAGATTATTCTTAATAGGCTAAGGGTGTAACATGCAACATTCAGTTCAAACACCCACAAGCAAATGCAAAATGCCAACTTGTATATAAATACTAAGAAAGGATTAGTACCTTGATCTGGAATTTCTCTGGGTTCGAAGAGATGCAGATATCTCTTCTTCATACTATTCCACCAATAGACTTCTCTCAAGTCACGGTACATCTTGGTGCAGCCCGGATGAATGGAATAGCTGGAGCTATGAGCTTCCTCCATGATCCTCTCTTGGGTTCCATCCACCATTGGTACACACAACCTACCTTGATGTCTCAACACACATCTCCCCCTTGTTCAAAAGCTATTTCGTTTTGCTTATGAACATTTGCCTTCAATTCAAGAAAGATAAGGTCTTGGTCTTGCTCGCCTTTTACTTCTGACACTAATGATGACTCAGCCCCATTCATCACCACTATTCCTCCTTATGTGGAATCCCATTAATCGAATTCCTAATCGTGCAAGTCTATGCACATCTTTTTGCTAACTCTTTCTTACCTTCTTCAAAATGGGCGGTACTACCCATAGATAACCTGCTCAAGGCATCATCAACAACATTAGCCTTACTTGGGTGATAAAGAATACTCATGTCATAATATTTGAGTAATTCTAACTACCTCCTCTGTCTGAGACTAAGCTCTTTCTGACTAAACACATGATAAAGACTCTTGTGATCGGTGAACACATCCACATGAACACCATAAAGATAATGGCGCCATATTTTCAAAGCAAATACTACAACAACTAACTCTAAGTCCTGGGTTGGGTAATTCTTCTCATGAACTTTCAACTGTCTGGAGGCATAAGTTATAACCTTGCCAATCTGCATTAACACACAACCAATATCAACTCTAGATGCATCACACTACACCACAAAACCTTGAGTACCCTCTAGTAAAGTTAACACTGGGGCAGTAGTTAACCTTTTTTTCAATTCCCAAAAGCTTTTCTCACAAGCTTCAGACCATTGAAATTTCACTCTCTTCTGAGTTAACTTGGTCAAAGGAGATGAAATAGATAAAAATCCCTCGACATACCTTCTATAATATTTAGCCAAACCCAAGAAACTCCTAATATTGGTTGGAGATGTGGGTCTAGGCATTTTCTGCACTGCCTCAATCTTCTAAGTATCAATTTTAATCCCCTCTCCAGACACAATCTGGCCTAAGAATGCCACAGGCTTAAGCCAAAACTCACACTTAGAGAACTTGGCGTACCACTCTCTATCTTGTAAAGTCTGAAGAACTATTCTGAGATGACTAACATGATCTTCCTTATTCCTTGAATAGATTAGTATGTCATTAATGAACACGATAACAAACATATCTAAATAAGGCTTGAAAACTCTATTCACAAGGACCATGAACGCTGTAGGAGCATTGGTCAAACGAAAGGACATAACTAGGAAATCATAATGACCATAACGGGTCCTGAATGTTGTCTTGGAAATATCACACTCCCTTACTTTCAACTGATGGTAGCCAGATCTGAGGTATATCTTACTGAAACATGTAGCACCCTGAAGCTGAAAGAAAATATCATCATTTTCTCAAAAGAGGATACTAATTGTTGATGGTAACCTTGTTCAACTGACGTTAATCTATACATATCCTAAGGTAATCATCATTCTTTCTCACAATTAAGATTGGAGCACCCCAAGGTGAGTCACTTGGTCGAACAAAACCTTTCTCTAAAAGATCTTTCAACTTCTCTTTAAGCTCTTTCAACTCTGCTGGTACCATTCAATATGGAGGAATAGATATAGGACGAGTATCTGAAAGAACATTTATACCGAAGTTTATTTCTCTCTAATGAGGGACTCCGGGTAGATCATCTGGAAAGACTTCTGGAAACTCTTTCACTACTGAAATTGACTGAATATGAGGTATCTCAACACTAGAGTCATTAACTCGGACTAAGTTATAGACACGCTCCTTAGAAACCAACTTTCTCACCTTAAGGTACGAAATGAAACGACCCTTAGGCACTGCTGACCTGTTCTTCAATTCTATAACTAGTTCACTGGAAACTGGAACTTGACTACTTGAGTTCTACGATCTATTGATGCATAATAGGCATGAAGCCAGTCCATACCTAGAATGACATCAAACTCTACCATGTCTAACTCAACTAAATCAGCTATGGTACTCTTGTGATTAACGAAAACAGAACAATCGCGATAGACTCTCTTTGCTAGATTAGACTCATCAACAGGTGTAGAAACACTGAATGGTTCACTAAGTTGCTCAGGAATAACATCAAAATTCATAGCAACATAAGGAGTTACAAAAGATAAACTCGCCCTTGGGTCTAACTTATCATAAACAGTAAAGTCAAAGACTTGGATCATACCAGTGACAAAATATGGTGAATCGTCTTGCTTTTGGCGACTATTGATAGCATATAAGCAGTTTGTCTCCCCGCCAGTAGCTGAAGTAGCTCCTCGAGATGCAGCTCTGTCTGGTGGAGCAACTGAACAAAGTTGGGGCCTATTTCCCCTTTTACCATTACCTTGCATGTTCTCAGGACACTCCCTCATAAAATGACCGTTCTGACCACACTTGAAACAACAAGTAAAGCCTTCACGACAAATGCCTAAGTGGTTTCTGCCACACTTAGCACATGCAGGAGGCTTACTACCCCTTTGTGCCATACTGCCTTGAGAATATGCAGGTTTAGCTCTGAAACTATGGGAATTCTGACTATTGTACTCACTTTTGTTCTTAGGTGCAGGTGCACTAGCAGATGATGGGGCAGGTCCCTTCTGTCTCTGTTGGAAGAAAGACCAGTTCGCACTACTCTTTTGCTACCTGAACTCATTCCCTGATGTCTTAGCCCTCTTATTCTTAAACTCTTCTCTATCCTTCAGCTTATCCTCCTCAACTTGTTGCACATGGATCATTAGCCTTGCTATATCCATATCCCCTATCAATGTCGTTGTCTTGCCTTCCTTGCTTGACTGACGAGACAACCCAGCAACAAATAAACTAATCCTGCTCCTCATGTCAGCAACCATCTCTGGTGCATAGGGGGAGAGTTGTGCGAACTTCAGACTGTACTCATGAACACTCATAGATTACGAATTAAGGGTGAGAAACTCTCTTATCTTTGCCACTCGCAACTCACGGGGAAAAAAATGTCCCATGAGATAACACTTAAACACAACCCAACTCACTATTGGCGCACCCTCAGCCCTATTCTTTTTCCATTGGTCGAACCAGACTCTAGCGACACCCTTCATTTGGTATGCAACTAGTTGCACCCTCTCAGCATCTACAACATGCATAATCTCAAAAAATTTCTGAATCTCTTCAACAAAGTTCTCTTGATCCTCTGTGACACTTGACCTGTGAAGCTTGGTGGGTTCATCCTTAAAAACTCATGGATCCTTGAAGTAACTGCCACTTCCTGTCGATTATCTCTCTGTCCATCTTGATGGGTCACAACTTGAGTTGACATCCGGATAGCTTCATAGAATTCAACATTGGTGACCTCTCCTTGGGGTTGCACTTCTGGTGCATTAGGTACCCCTTGTTCCTCGACATTTGTCCTAACAGGACGATCTTGGATAGCTCTTCGTGAAGGCATGATTATCTGAAAATGAGCGCAAGCACGAATTAGAGGGAAATTTTTTAGAGATCAAACTCTAACGCACGAAATGAGTGTGAAAGAAGTGAGAATTTTCCTAAGTTTTGCAGCCTCCTAATTATATATGTGGCGCGCTACACACCGATAACTAGGACTCTACAGACACGGCTTCATAGACTCCCTAGGACTCTTGAAATCTGTGGTCTGATACCAAGTTTGTCATTCCCCGAGCCTACACCCTGGGCGGGACTGGCACTCGAGAACCATTGATGACCCCAAGCGAACCCTTGGCCTGGCTTACTTACTCAGTGGAAGACTTTAAGCATTAATAAAAGGATTCATATGCTAAATAACTCAACTGTGTCAAATTGAACTCATAATGTTTTAAAAATAAACATTTAAATTAGCCAAAATGACAACTCAAATCTGAACATAAGCCAATAACAAAATGATGACGAATGAACTAACATCTAACTGACTATCTATGAATCCTCTAAAACAACTGAGATGGATATCGGGACAGTCCCATGACATCCTAATGAACTAAAATAATAAAGTAATGAAAAAGGGGAATTCTTTTGAAGCAAGGTGGGTCACCAACAACTCTGAAGCTCAACTGGATCAACGTTGCGCTGGATGCTGATCCTGGTTACCTGCGTCTGCATCATAAGACGATGCAGGCCAATTGGCATCAGTACATTGAATGTACGAGTATGCATGTTGGAATGCTAAACACAACTTAAGCTTGAAAAGAATCTGAAAGGAACTGAAGAACTTATCTGGTTCAACTCAACTCAATTCAACATAACTGAACTCATGTCAATATAAAACAGTTTAAAAACAAGTGCAATATAAAGAAAAACTGTTTAAAACATAATGTCAACTTTGTGTGTATGCAAAGATACATATAACTCTGAGATGTATGTAAAAATACATATAAATTGATGTATATAAAAATACAAAATATTGTTATGGGAGTTTCTCTAACTGACAACCATCACTTAAGAGCTATAGTGATGATACAACACTTTACCTCACGCTGCCAAGGACCATCATATACCTTGCCGAGGGTATAGGACCTAACTACTAAGCGGATCTACTAGTTTATACTAAAAAGCATTAAAAGATTCATCAAAAAAGTATGACCATTTTCTACCCATGATGGCTACATGGTTTATGGGGGCTGTGGGTTCTCTTAACGCTCCCCCATATCGGTGCTCAATGCTACATCCAAAATATGATACTAGCTCTTTATGTTTAAAAACATATTTCTTTCTGTGATTTGAGATAATTGCTCAAAAACTTAGCTCAAAAGCTATCTTGGAAATGAAAGTTTCTCCTCTTGCTTAATTGTGAAAACATTTACTCTTTTCTGAGAACTAGCCCGAAGACTCTTTGGAAATCGAGGTTTCCTTACTTGTTTAAATGTGAAAAACATTTTAAACTCTCTGGAAATACATAGTCCCCATATACTTTTGAAAAAATGAACTTCAACTTTACTCTTTAGTGAACTCAAAACTCAAGCCTTACAAAAAAGTTAAAACATTTGTAAAAGACTTTTGAAAACTTTATGCACTTCTCTTGACTTGACTCTTAAATTCTCTTGACTTGACTCTTTACTGATCTTGACTTGACTCTTAACTGATCTTGACTTGACTCTTAACTGATCTTTGAATTGAATTATGGATTCAAGGATTGAGATTTGTGATAGGAAAGATCGCATGATGTTTAGGAATGATTTTAGATAGCTAAACATGAGAAAAGACCGAAAAATCAATATTTGAGGGTGGGTCCACGACATGGAGGGTTATTTAATTTTTGGTTTCAAAAATGATTTTTGATACAGAACGGTCTGTGACGATTTCGCGACACGAAACGAATTTTCCCAGTTCTGGGGACTAGCTCTGCGACGCACCACCACTACCAGATTTCGTCTGACGAAATTTCTTCTTCATTTTTCAGCTTTAAACCCGCTAAACTCCATAGGTTCTTTCCCCAAAGAGTTAGAGTCGATTATATGTTCAAAGTACATCAGATTCTACTCGAAAATAGGACTATAAACGTGAATCAATCTCAAGAAACTCCAATCAGCACAACCCACAAGAATTACAACGAAATTTATCAAGAACTCTAGGATTTACTTTCAAATCTAATAACTTCGCTGAAATTTAATCATGATTGGCGCGTGAGTGAACTAACCCAATGTTATGTGATCTACATACCTTGTAGGGATCACCCTCGACGAAATCCACAAGCTAAACTCGACGAACTTGACGATTTCCTTGCTCCTTCTTCTCTTTTCTCCTCTTCTCTAAAACCCTAAATCTTTTCCAAAAGCATAAAACTGACCAAGTTCAGTTTAGACCCTTAATTAATTCACTAAAATAAACTTAATTAACTAGATATGGAGAAGACTGAAATACTCTTCAAAAATCCAGATTGGACATTTCTTTATTTGAACAACCCAATTTCCAATGGGCGTATCTCACTCATACGAACTCGGATTCGCACAATCTTGGCGGCGCTGGAAAGATCGTTCCAAGAGATTTCCAACCATACCTTGAAGTACATCTAACTCATCCTGATCTAGGAGTTCTGTCTGTTTGAATTTGACCAAAAACTCACTATTTCCTAACTTATGTAAATTTCCAGATTTTCCTTCTTTAAAAAATGACTATTTCCAGTTCTTAGCTTCTTCCTCGATATTTTAAATTGCGAGATGTTACAATTTGGTATGAAGGAAAATGTGTTCCAGAAAATATTTTCTAATTTTCTAATGTTTGGTTGACTTAAATGTTTTAGAAAATATTTTTCCTTAAAAAAGTAAGGAAAACACTTTACTAAATCATTTTGAACCTCGCACCTCAACCTTCCACCCTAACTTAAGTCTCGGTATCAATTTGTGATACTAATCCTAGATATGACTGTTGATTCTTGGTTCAAAACCCGAATCTTATCCTCGATTCCAGACCAAATTATCGAGTTCCAAATTGAGCAAGGATTGGATTTCAAGTTAGGATTAAAATACACTGGAAAATATTTTTCGGAAAATATGTTTCACGCATTAGCCAAACATAAGAAATAAGTTAGAAACCAACTTATTTTCCAAGAAATCATTTTCTAGGAAAACTTTTTCCTTCATTCCAAACACACCCTATATGTTGAAGAACCACAAATGATTCATTGCCAATGAAAAACTGAGTCAAAAGGCTCTTGAAAGGACCCCACTTCCCAGGGTATTTCACCATACAATTTATTGATATAAGCATTGACATACTTCAGGTTTTGAAGTTTCTCTAAGACATAGGAATGGTTCCCGATATATTGTTATGAGAAAATTCTAGGAATTCCAACCTACCATATTGCTCATTGTGTCACAACTTTTAAATTTCCAATTTCTGGAGGTAAAGAACTAACCATTTTGTTTAAAGATAAGTCAAGAACCACTAAATCTTTAAGATTCCCTAAACGTATTGGTATATTGGAACTCAATTTATTGGAACATGTATGTACGTCTCTAAGAGGAGTGACGTTCCCTAAATAATTAGGGGGAGATCGTGAAAGTTGATTTTTTCCCAAGCAAACTTCACCCAAATGCTGCAATTTACAAATGTTAACTCCAAAAAATTCTGTAAGTTTGTTGTCACTCAAGTTGAAACCCCGAAGGTTTCTCAAGTTCCCAATTGAGGTGGGAATCGATTTAACCAAGTGTTTTCCAGAAAGATCAAGGAATAATAATAGATATGGAGAAGTTGCTTATGGAGACAGGAAACATGCCATTTAGAGGGTTGAAAGACATACAAAAAAATGTCAAATTTATGCATCTTGGTTAAGTTGTCAATCTCCTATGGGTCATGGCAGGGATTCCTTGAGATTTTTCTCCTACAGTAGCAATTGTTGCAGGCTTGCAGCGATGGGATATTGAATATGGAGATCGGGACAAAGCCTATTATGAGGTTTCTCTCCACGTCTAATTTCACCAAATTAACAAGATATCTGAATTCTTGTGGAATAATCCCTACAGTTCATGTGCAATAAATTCTTTGTTGAATAAGTATATACAATACTACAAGTGTTCACAAGATGATGCAAGATTATATATATATATATAACTCAATGCTAAGTAAAAATACTCTCTGGTTGAGATAAGTTCTCAAAAGGGCTTATTTAAGAGGTAACTGATTTGTACTCAATATTTCTGCAATTCTTTTTTACCTTTCTAAAAATAGTACTCTCTTTTCAATGTAAAAATAATATATTTGGGAATCGTTAGTACCCTTCAACTTTTCTCAAAAACGAAATTTGCACTTTTACTTGCTCTTAAACTATCTTTTAACTTTTAAAAGTCCATGTATGGAAAAAATGCTTGACTCTCAATCAAAACTCAGTAATTAGGGTTCATGTGGGAATATAAACATGAACAAAAACTCAAAGATCTCAATGCATAATAAAGTGTAACTCATAATCAAGAATTTATAACTTAGAATCAATAACTTAACTCATATAAAGAATTTAGAACTCAAATATCTTAACTCATATCAAGAATTTAGAAACTAAGGACATAACAATGGATTAAACTTTTATTGACTGAATTGACATGTAGGAACAATACTTGGATAGCCTTACATACTTGGAGGAACAATGTTCTTGAAGAAGTTTGAAGAATAACTTAATGGGAAGCCTTGAAACCCTAACTTTTGTTTTCTTTGTGGTTTTCTTTGAGTTGAGGGAGTTGGGAGCCTAAAATAAATGAAAACTAAGTACTTGTGGAATATATTCTCCTAATTGAATTTAAAACGTCATGGCTTGGGCTTATGAAAGGTTAGAAAAGACAAAAAAAACCACTTAAAAAGCTGTCAAAAACCTACCACGGGGCCATCTACGATTCATGATTTGATCTCGTGGAATTCGTATTGAAATTTTAAGGCAGAAAAGTTCATTCTACAGGTCCAAACTACGGCCCATAGATGGGTTCATAGGAATTAGACCCCAAAATTTGACTCTATAAAATTTTCCATGAGTTGACAGTACGGGTTGTAGTGTTAGAGTGTTGCCCTGATTTTCTTACCATAGTTGAATTTTAATTTTACCTTGAAGGAAAATTAAAGTATTACCATAATTACTTTCAATTTTTCTTAAAGAAAAATATAATTCTCTTCCATATTTGGTTTATTCTTTCGTTAGAGGAAAAATTTGGAGATCTACAAATTGTAGATGCATATTCTCATAACATAAAATAATAGAATCCACAATGTAGTCATTTAGAGAGTTTAGTTTATGAGGAGATTTTCTCCTAAACATATTTATGTTTTTCAATATTAGTTTTATAATATGTAGGTCGATTGACCAAATTATAATAAAAATAATATGTTTTTAGTATTCTTTTATTTATCATCTAATTTATCAGCATATAATTTGCAATTGTAAGCTTCCGCATGACGCCCTAATTACTTTTGAACCCAACAAGTGATATCAGAGCACATGATTCAATGATCCAATGGAACGAGGTCGAAGACAGGTTCAACGCGGTTTTAAATCAATTTGATGATAATGAAGAATTTTGACCAACTACATGTAGAGAAGAGATTAAAACCATATTTTCAACATTCTTGTTGTTGTATTTTTAAAAATAAAAATAAAATATTTAAAAACCATTTTTAACTTATATATTTTAAGCTTTATTTTTAACCATGGCAAACAATAATGATGGAGACTATGTGAAGAACAAAGATTATCACGCAGTTGAAGAAGTCGGATTAAGTTTTGTCAAGAAAATATAGAAAAAAGTGTAGTTTTGTTAGGGTTTTGCCTTGAATTTATCACGACTCAGACCGTCGTGATTGACACCCACACTAACTCTCCGGTGGGAGAACCACTACTACAACCCAAACCAAGCATCTAAACCAAAACTAAGACTTTTAAGTTACGGAAGCAAGTTAAATACTAAGGAAATAAATAGAGTTCCCATAAACTCTAACAAAAGTCTAACGATAATAAACTAACATTGCGGAAGTAATGCCTAGAACCTGAAAGTCAATGTACCAAAACATGTAAAGTTCAACAAGTCTAAACAAGAAGGGATGCAGCCCCAATCTAATGAACTAACTAGAACATAGTCTAAGTCCGGAAATGGTGGATATAGACGAAGAGAACCCATGGCAGCCCGGAAGAATTGGCTCACCCTTGAATTCGAACGATCACTGATCTCCTAAGCGATGTCTATCAGTAGCCGCTTGAAGATGCCATGTACTCAACAAAAATAAGAGCAAATACAGTATCAGTACATAACCACAGTGTACTGATAGAATCACACGGCTATCCCACTAAGTGCAACATACATAAGCCATCACAACAATATAATCACATGCATATATCGAACATATACAATATTATCAACATTTACTAACAACGAACAACTTCATATTTCTCAAGATACATAATTATAACAAATAATTGGTCCTCTCATGGAACCCACACTCAAACAGTTAGCATACCAGAACGTGGTACCCGATCTAATGATTATGCCGGAATGTGGAAATCGATCCCATAATTATGCCGAAACGTGGCAACCGATCCAAGTTAGTTATGGAGGAACGTGGCAACCGATCCATTCAACACACCATAATCACAATCACAATCACACGTATATCCTCAAGATCATACAATTAAGTCATGAATTCATGGTAACCATCATTTATCTCAATCATTTACAATAAGTGTGATCAATAATGCAACAGTCATATACATACATGTATCATAATGAAGCAAGAACAAACATACATCACACAATCATAGAATCACAACCATCACATACCTCGAAACAAGCTTGAAACCCTAAGAAACTTGATCCTTCCCTTTCTGGATTCGTTCTGCTTGTTCTTGGTCTACAAACAATCAATATAATACGGGAATCAATAAGCAATCACTAATTATTCAAATTACTAACAATTCTATGAACCCTAGATCAAACCTATGATCCCAATTATCCAAATTAGGGTTGTTTCCACCATAGAATCTATAATAAAACTCTCCCCCATCAATATTCACCCATTCTATTATGTTCTACGGATCGAAAAATGGATTCGGGGAGTGAAAACTTACCTTTAGCCTCAAGAATGGTGAAAATCGAGTAGGAGTCTCCTGGGGTTCGTTCTTTAGCTCTAAAAATTGAAAAGTGTCAAATAAGGTCGTTTAAGGGTTTATTTACAACTTTAAGTCGCGTCGAACCCGCCACAGCGGCCCCGCCAGAGCGACACCAATCCCGCTAAAGCGGCTTGCACGGAACCAGTGAGCTATTTAAAGAATTCCATGACCCCAATTTCACAACACACCTCTAACCAACGACGATCAGAAAATACCCTTTACGCTAAGATCGATTCCGAGAGTTCTACTCGCCCGAATTCAATTCCGTAAAGTCGTACGAGTTCTTTAACGAGTTATCTAACTACTCATGTAATCGAAATCATAAATAATTCACCCAATTGTTACCATATTTCCCTGCACCTTAAAGACTCTGATTTCGTCCAAATCTGAACTAGGTTGGGAAAATCCAAATACTACGAAAAAAAATTCCGGCCCCAAATTTCCCCTCGTTGGGTTTTCTTCAACAACGGGAACAAGTCGTTACAAAATTGCTTACCATATTTGAGTTTTAATTTTACCTTGAAGGAAAATTAAAGCAGTACCATAATTGCTTTTACTTTTTCTTAAAGGAAAATATAATTTTTTTTCCATACTTGGTTTATTCTTTCCTTAGAGGAAAAGTTTGGAGATCTATAAATTGAAGATTCATATTATCATAACAAAACAATAATAGAATCCACAATGTAGTCTTTTGGTGTGAGGGATAAAAATAAATAGTGATGGCATAAGAAAATAGTAATGGAACAAAAAATTTGTATCTTGTTTGGTTGCCATGTTTTGGATAACTTATCCCACCATTTATATCATAGTGATGGGATAAGTTATCCCAGGATAGCTAACCTCAGGATAACTAATCCTGGGAAAACTTGTTCCCAACTAAATGTGTTTGTGGGGAGATTTTCTCCTGAACATATTTATGTTTTCCAATATTAGTTTTATAATATGTAGGTCGCTTGACCAAATTATATTTTTTGCCTAATTTATCAGTATATGATTTGCGATTGTAAGCTTCCGCATGACACCCTAATTACTTTCAAACCCAACACGTAGTTCAATCTACTACCCGTAGGAGGGATTCGTAGGTCCCCTGACTCAGAAAACTTTGTTGTGATAGTCTTTAGTAAAACAATCATAACTTTTTACTCAAAACTTGAAGTGAGACAAACTTGGTGGTGTTGGAAAGAGGATTCATAGACCTTTAATTTGAAGGTTCATGGGCCACCTAATTCAATATGTGCTGAGAGATATAATCATTTGAAGTTCATCTAAGTATAATCTTATATCAAAACTTACTCGGTAAGGGAGCTTTCATCTCAACTTTGTGCTAGGGGATTCTTGTTACCTTAGTTCATATCCAGATCTATTCCACACTAAATAATTGACCTTTAACACCTAAGAACAATTTAAGAATTACCCGATACAACCTTATACGCAAATGGAGAATGGTTTGGATCTTAACTTAGAAATTTTTGGGGTGTTACAATTGGTCCATCAAAATCATTGATAAAGACAATAGTTGAAGTTGTGAACAATTTGATAAACTTGAAGGCATATGACCATGAAGCTTGTTTCCTGATAGATAAAGCCCTTTGAGTATTGTGAGACCAGTGCATAAACCATTGAGAAGATTTCCTCATAACCTATTATTTGAAAATGCGATGACTTTGATTATAGAAATATTGAAAATTGTGAATGGTATAGAACCCGTAAGCTGATTATGTCCTATGGACAACCATTTCAGGTTGTGAAGATTGCCTATTTATTCCGAAATATTTTCTTGAAGTAAATTGACATATATTTCTGAAGTCTCCAACCTTGAGGCATTCAAGAGTGACGGAGGAAGGGAACCAGTGAAACTGTTATTCCTAATATTTAGAAATTGTATTTGGAATAAGAACCTAAACCAAGAAGGAACCTCCCCACAGAATTTGTTGAAACTTAAAATTAAGAAATTTAAGACAATGCAATGATGCCATTTCTTGAGTCAAATTTCCTAAGAAATTGATGCTTCCCAAGTCAAGAGAATGAAGAAATATGACGTTTCCAAAATCTTGTGGAATTCTGTCGGTAAGAGTCATGTTGAAAAGATTCAAGGCGAGAACCAACAGTGCCTCCAACCCAATGATAAACATAAGTAGCATGAGACCAACTTTCATGTAATTAGAAGTGAAAAGGGTCTGAAATGATTCGAAATTTCAAAGAGAGAAGAGCTAATTGATAAGTGGTGATGTTGGTGTGGGTCATGGCTGAACTAGCCATGACATAGTGAAGCAACAAGAGTACTATTAAGAAAAAAATGTGAATGTTTTCTCCATAAGTGCAAAAATAGGCTTAAGTCATCTGTGGCCCCCTAAAGTTGTCCGCATAATTCACTTAGACACCTCAACTATGACTAGTACCTATTACACACTCTAATATTAAGGAATATGTATTTATTGAACACAAAACGATAATAAAGCTTTTATAATGTGGTGTGTGTAATTCACGCACATTGTCTTGAAAAAGTAACCAATAAGACTTCAGCATGTGGCACATGGGCCCAACCTAATGAATTTTCATTTATTTTTAATTCCAACCTTTAATAATTCAAAAAATTGATTGACAAAAAGAAAGAAAAAAAGTTTCCTCCCCTACCCCCCACAGGAACCCACCCACCTTTCTTCTTCTTCTTCCCCTAACATCGGCACCTCTTGCGGCTGGGAAACTATAAGGTCTCGTAGGAAAAAGACAAAACGTAGGTAGGCTGCCACGCGGAGTGAGGGTAACTAGCCAATTCCCCAAGGTCTAGTAAACTAAGGTGGTAGTGCAGACAAGGTTAATTCACTCTGGGATTGGTAGTCCCATCTGCTCTGACGTCGGAATAATCATTATAATACGATGATAGCACCTGATTAGCAAGAAATTCCCAGCTCTCCTCTTAGCAATGATCTGTCTAGGGCTACTCAACAACAACAAAAAGAAAGAAAAAGCAAATCTCTCCCCACCCATCTAATTATTTGCCCTTTCTTCTTCTTCTTCATCCGTTGTTACCCACTATTTTCTATTCCTCCGAAGAGATTAACTTTTGTTTTTCTTCTTATAATAAATTATGAGCTATGGAAATTAAGTCAAATGCAAATGATGAAATAAATTATGAAGCAAGATAGAATAATGGAGTGATTATTGTGATTTTTGTGAAAAATAAGCGGACTTGATCAATTATTTTGAAATCGATGACGAAGAGAATTCGTGAGGATTCAAATGAAATATATCAATTTTTCTAATATTATTTTATAACTTTAATGTTGGTGATGTTTGTTGATCGAAGAGAGCGAAAATAGAGATGGACAGAAGTTGCCTTTATAACTCTGATGTCCGATATTTTTTTTCATTCTTGCAAATTCGATTAGCACTTAGCAAATTCAGTTTTTTTTTATAAAAAGCAAAAAATAAAAATGAAGAACCAAAAGAGAGTTTAAAATGATTAAAATGGGGCGAAGAAGAAGACAACTGCTGGTATAGCCTACAGGGGTGGGGGTGGGGGTGGGTTTGTTTTCTTTTTGGATATTATAAGACATCATTTTGAATAAAAGTTTATTTTTAGTTATTTTAATTAATGCAATGCCAAGTGTCCTAAGAAGGAAAAAAGGTACAAGTTTATTATTAATAAAAAAATATATAAAAAAGTTTGGGACCTGTTCACGCGCTTCAATGCAATGAGATGCACTTATTTTGCCATATCAACATTTTGTTCTTAATAGACACATGTTTTGAATAATTTAGGTGTTCAATAGGTACAAATCATAGTTGAGGTGTTTAAGTGAATTATGAGGATAACTTTAGGGGGCTGCAGATGACTTAAGCCGCAAAAATAAGTAGGAAAATTGTATGGCTAGTAACCTATGGTTTTGAGACTTAAAATAATAAGGACATTTTAGGAAATTTTTTTCATTCAAATCTCTTTGTAAGGTTAAATTCATCTTGTCATATCAGTATTAATTAATATAACTAAATTGGAGCTCAAAAGAACAATGATTTGACTTTGTTAAAATGTTGGGCGACACATTTCAAATATTTATTTAACCTTTTAACAATTATTTATAAAAAAAATTGATTTTATTTTACTTGTTCAAAGAATTTTTTATGATTTTTAAATAAAAGAATATTAGTTTTTATTGGTTGTTATTGTTTTAGGGGAAAAAAATAAAGTTATGTGGGTCCTAAAAACTTGATAAATTGAAAAGACAAAAAATCAACCAAGTCTTGCAAACGTAAATGTGGTGGCAAAGTTACTCCTCTAATTAATCGATTCAAAAGTTGTTCAAAATTATATTTTAAGGATTCAAATAGACTTACTTTCATACACAAGTAACAATTTTGACTAAAAACTCCCCAAAATTATGTACACTGGCTATATTGAGATTTGTTACATGATTAGTAATATTAATTTAGTATGGTTTATAATTGATTCTAGATACTTATGAATAAATATGATAGTGTGAAAAATATTTAACTTTTGATCAAGAATATGTAGTTAGCAATTATTCTATTTGTTGTTCAACATCTTAACCAATTTTTCTTGCACTCATAATTTAGCAACTCTTTTTGTTGCTCTCTCTTGATTACTCACTTATTGCTTGAGCACATGCTCGTTACTTGTTTTCTATCTTCTTTCTTGCATCGACAACTCTTTACTTGAATACTTCACTTTTGTCTCGAGCACACACCCTTACTTTCTTTCTATCTTTCTTTCTTGCATAGTTACAACTCAAATATTGAACTGATGATGGAAGGATATAGAAGAGATATTTACTAATCTCTTCTAGAATATTGCTTCAACTACTAAACTCTAAAAACTATCCTTTTTGAAAATATTTCTAGAGGTATTATTTCATTTCTCATCAATTCTTGAATATTCAACATTCTTCATTAAAGTGTGTTAAATATTAATCCTTAACATCCCCGAAATGAATAGTTATTTTTCAACTACAGGAGCTGAAAAGTGGTTATTTATCGAATTTTAGCGAATGATTTTCCCTTCTTGTGTACAGTTGCAAGCACTCATATGAAACTATCCTTTATTTTCTAGACACGATAAAGCAATTAGTAGATGATTTTGGGAGAATCTTTGAAATGAATGTGCAGGCATGATTTCACATTTATGTTCTTCAATTTTGAGTGTGTACAAATAGACACATCCTACGTCCAATGGTCTCCACCACGGACAGGTTTTAAACTAAACTGTGATGGCTCCGCAAAAGGAAAACCTGGAAAAGGGGGAACTGGGGGTGTCTTTAGGGATGAGAAGGGTAATTGGGTATTTGGATACATGGGTAACCTCCATATAACCAACAACATTAAGGCTGAACTTTTATGAAGAGTTGTGACTTTTATGAAGAGTTGTGACTTTTATGAAGAGTTGTGACTTTTATGAAGAGTTGTGACTTTTATGAAGAGTTGTGACTTTTATGAAGAGTTGTGACTTTTATGAAGAGTTGTGACTTTTATGAAGAGTTGTGACTTTTATGAAGAGTTGTGACTTTTATGAAGAGTTGTGACTTTTATGAAAAGTTGTGACTTTTATGAAAGGTTGTGACCTTTCCGAAAGATTGTGACTTTTCCGATGGTTTGTGGCCTTTTCGGTAAGGCACAATAAGAACCTTTTCACACTACCCTTTGTTTTCTATAAATTGAGGGATTTCCTCTCATTTTAGTTGAACGATTTTTTTCTGGACTTCTTCTACTACTACTACTAAATCTAGTATTCTAAGTGTACTTTACTTTCGTTGAGTGGTTTGCTGACACCGTGGTTTTAGGTACCGATACACCGGTGAATAAGATCGTTCTATCCTAGGAGGATATATTCCATTAACCTCGGATACTTGAGGGGAATAATTTCCTTAAGGGGACACTGTGCATTCAGTGGGCTCGATTTTCTTTCTTTGAGAATAATATTTTTATATTGTTTCTAATTTGTTTTTGATTCTATTTTCTCTACTAGTTTTAATTTTTAAGTT
>NW_006239142.1:421977-422204 GCF_000226075.1 Solanum tuberosum | reverse complement strand
TATCTATGTGATAATCTAAGAATATGTTTAATTCTGTTTGGAGACTAAAAAAAAAAAACTTTTGTAGTTTTGTACTCCATGTGAAATTTGATAGTGTCTAATTTTTGTAGACTAAATTTTTTTGTAGTTTTCTACTTTGGATAAATTAGACTATGCTATTGGTTTGAGAAATATGAAAACTTCACATAATAAGTCAATGTTGTACTTTTGACTTTCTATAAACTTCA
>NW_006239142.1:415374-416041 GCF_000226075.1 Solanum tuberosum | reverse complement strand
CAAGTTCTTCAAAGTTTTGTTCTAAGTATCTTAGGAATACAAGATGAACAACAATCTCAAGGGAATTATTATACTGTTGGTATTTCTTGTATTCTACTGATTGAGAGAAACAGATCATGAAAGTAGAAGATTAATGCATTACTTCTCCAGAATTCAGTGCTTTGTTTAGCAAGGTCGAAGTGAGAATGTACTAGAAGAATTGGTGGTATTTCGGTTAAAGATTACACCAGGTAACCTTCTTATTATTTATTTAAGGAGAAAAATAGTTTCTAAAAGTTAACAACTTTGATATTTATCATGTATGTTTTTGGAAAAAGATTGCAAACCATATAATTTTTGAATGAATTTTCCTTGCCAAAAAGTGTTGCCTTTAAAATTCTTTAGTTTGCAGAATGAGAGATGCACATTTTTATTTGATAAAATAGTATGTCAAAATGTTATAGTTGGAAGGCTATTTGAAATGGAAAGCATATCTATGTGATAATCTAAGAAAATGTTTAATTCTATTTGGAGACTAGATTTTTTTTTTTTGTAGTTTTGTACTCCATGTGAAATTTGATTGTGTCTGATTTTTGTAAACTAATAACTTTTGTAGTTTTCTACTCTGGATAAATTAGACTATGCTATTGATTTGAAGAATATGAAAACTTCACATAATAAGTCAATG
>NW_006239142.1:380855-415115 GCF_000226075.1 Solanum tuberosum | reverse complement strand
TATAATTCTTTTGTAGAATAATATTTTCAAAAGTGGTTTCATGTTGCCAATGACACTTTGATAGCATGAGAAAAAAATATGTGGAAAAACTATTTTCAAATACTTGAAAAATATTTTTGAGATCATATTTAAAATGTGGGGGGTTCTATGCTTATGACAAAGATAAAATTAGACTTAATGTCTAATATAAATTTGGAGCAGAAGATATGAAATTCGCTGATACTTTTGTATTATGTTAGACCCATAAAATTCTTAAAGAATATTTGATATTGTGGTATATGGTATGACTAGTATGAAACTACCAAATTATATGTATACTTGTTCAAAATGATTGAGTTCTTTTATGAAAAAGTGTCACTTAAAATGTTGTGACTTTTCATGAAAAGATATGTCTATTAAATATAACTATTTGTATAGACATGAATATTGGTGAATAGTCATTTGTCATGTTTTGTAAAAGAAGCATTTTGACTATATTGCCTTTATTGGACCTGATGAAACTTTGTTCATGGGTAGTTCTATAACAATCAAATTGAAAGTTTATGAAAAAAGGGTCCTTCCGAAAAGGATATTTGACAAGGTGATGACTCTAAACAATGTTTGTATCACACAAAATTGAAAGAAGTAGGAACAAAATATTTGTGAGAAAAAGCTACCTCGCAGAGAGCTTTGCAAACTCTATTTTTATTTGTTCTTACTTGCTTGAGTCAAACTATTTGTAACATGGACACTTGAAACATGTCAATTACAAAACCTTGCAAGGAAAACTGATCAACTTAGAAGTATTGTCTAACTTTGAGTGCAATAAATAAAAATGTCAAGTTTGTGTTGAATCTAAGTATGCTAAGCATTCTTTTAAATCTGATGAAAGGAATTCTAATTCCTTAGAGTTGATTCACACTGACATTTTTTTGTATGAAGTCAACACCATCTCGTGGTGGAAAAAGTATCTCATAACTTTTATTGACAACTGCATTTGATACTGTTATGTCTATTTGCTGAATGGTAAGGATGAAGCAATAGAAACGTCTAGGCAATATAAAATTGAAGTTGAAATCAGTTGGGAAAAAGATAAGAAGTGATAGGGATGGAGAATATAAATCTCCTTTTGCAGAAATATGTTTGGAAAGTGAATTTATCCATAAAACTACTGCCCTATTCACCTCAATCTAATGTAATTGCAGAATGAAAAAAAAAACTAACTTTGAAGGAAATGATGACTACATTACTTATAAGTTTAGGTTTATCACAAAACTTGTGTAGAGAAGTTATCCTTACAGTAAAGGGGAACAACAAAAAGTTTTGTCTTTTCAGAAAGAAAGCAATAATTATTTTTTTGTTCAAGACACAATATATTCCATATGAGAAATGGAAAGGAAGAATTGAAATATTTCAAAGTGTGGGGGTGTCTAGCCAAAGTCCAAGTTCTTATTTCTAAAATGATTAAAATAGGATCTAAGATTGTACACTATAAAATTAGACTTGAGTAGTCTAGTGAAGGGTTTAAAAGACCTTGGAAAGAACAAAAGGAGAATGTACTTAATAAAGAGATTCAGAGGCGTAGTAAATGTCAATGGATATCTACTTCCTTCAAATCTGATTTCGTAACATTTCCTATGTCTTCTGTGGACTCGTCCTTTTGAAAAGATGGTGTCAATAGTGAGATTGGTTTAGTCTTAATCAATCCTATTGGAAGTTGGTTGATCTTCCTCCAGAAATAAACATTTGGGTTCAAAGTGAATCTTTAGAAGGAAAATGAAAGTCGATGGAATTGTTGACAAATATAAAGCAAGATTTTTGTCAAAGGCTTTAGACAAAAACAAGGTCTTGATCTTGTTGACACATACTCGTTAGTAACTAGAATTACATTCATTCGGATGTTAATATTATTAGTTGCGGTCTATGACCTCCAAATTCATCAAATGAATGTGAAAACAACTTTCTTAAATGGAGAATTGGAGGAAGAAATTTACATGGAAGAAGCTGAGGGTTTTGTGGTTCCTAGTAAACAAAAGAAAGTGTGTGAACTTGCTAAGTCACTTTATGGACTAAAACAAGCACCCAAACAATGACATTAGAAATTTGACCAAACCATGTTGGCAAATCAATTTAAGAACGATGGAAATGATAAATGTATTTACATTAAAATCACAAGGTCATTGTTTGTTTGTATATTGATGACATGTTGATCATCAATAGAGACACTAATGACATAACTGCTGCTAAATGTATGCTAAAAAGCAAGTTTGATATGAAAGATCTTGGAGTTGCTGATGCGATCTTAGGTATAAGAATCCTTAGAATTCCATAATGTTAAGCATTGTCACAGTCTCATTGCATTGAAAAGATACTTGACTTGTTCATATATTTGAATTTCAATATTGTCAAGACTCCAATAAGTGTTAGCTTTGCATTTCAAAAGAATGAAGGCGAAAGTGACTCACAATTGGATTATGCTAGAGTATTGGGAAGTATGATGTATTCACGAAGTGTACGCGATCAGATATAGCATGTGCTATTAATAAAATGAGTCGATTCATGAGTGATCCCAATCAAATTCATTCGATGACAATGAAAAGAGTTTTGGGGTATTTAAAACATACTCAAAACTATGTCTTGCATTATAACAAATATCCAGCAGTATTGAAAGGATATAGTGATGCAAATTGGATCACCGGGATCAAATGAAGTAAAATCCATGAGTGGATATGTATTTACTCTTGGTAGATGAGCAGTCTCTTGGAAATCTTCCAAAAAGACATGTATCGCTAGCTCTACAATGATCTCTGAGCTAAGTGCTCTAGATAAGGCCGGTGAAATAAGTTGAAAGACTCCGAAATTTCTTGATAGATATTCTTTTTTTTTTTGGCCTAAACCATTGGCATCAGTATGCATACACTTTGATAGTCAAGATGCAATAGGTAGGGCGTGGAGCATGACGTATAACGGAAAGTCTCGTCATATAATACATAGACATAATATCGTTAGAAAACTACTCTCTAGTGGAATTATCACAATTGACTATGTAAAGTTAAAGGATAATGTGTCGGATCCACTTACAAAAAGGCCAAACTAGAGAGAAAGTTGAAAGATATTCATCTAAGAGAATGGGTTTACAGCTTAGGACAAGTCATCATGGCAGTAACTCTATCTAGAAAACTGGAGATCCCAAGAGCTAGATTCAAAGAGAAAAACAAAGTTGTGATTGATGGTTCGACATTGTCAATCAACTCAATCCATTCTCATGATGAAGACAATGTTCAGGAGCGAGATTAAAACATTAAGGCTTGTTAATAAGTTAATAAAGCTTAAAGTTTTTAATGATTTGCTAAGTTTGGCAGATTTGACCAAACAGTGTATCTACAAGATGACACGGTTAGAAATCACATATGTGAGTGTGAAGTGTAAGCCGCTTCAAAGAGAATTTTTTGTCAAAAGCCTATTCTCTATACACTCATGAAACCAGGAGGTGTTCATGGCTGAAACAAACACAACCGTAAGAACCATAAACGGTAAAGGATTAATTGTGTGACATATGGTTGTCTAGGTATACACCAAAGCTCGACGGTTCAAAGATATCGCATCTACCGATTGACCGAGTATATCCGACATATGTTCACTACGAAAGGTCCAAGGGGAAACCTACTTATCCAAATTCAATTAATTCTTGCTTGTAAATACACTTGTCTGTTTCTTTGTCTTGGAGTCATTCCCCATTCATGCGGGGGATTGTTGGGTTTTAAAAGGTGTGAATGGAAAATGAAGAGTTGCGACTTTTATGAAGAGTTGCGACTTTCATGAAGAGTTGCGACTTTCATGAAAAGTTGTGACTTTTATGAAAGGTTGTGACCTTTCTGAAAGATTGTGACTTTTTCAAAGGGTTGTGACCTTTCCGATAAGGCACAATAAAAACTTTTTCACACTACCCTTTGTTTTCTAAAAATTGAGAGATTTCCTCTCATTTTAGTTGAACGATTTTTTCTAGACTTCTTCTACTACTACTACTAAATCTAGTATTCTAAGTGCTTTATTGCCGTTGAGTGGTTCACTGACACCATGGTTTTAGATACCGATACACCGGTGAGTAAGATCGTTCTATCTTGGAAGGATATATTCCATTAACCTCGGGTACTTGAGGGGAATAAGTTCCTTAAGGAGACACTGTGCATTCAGTGGGCTCGATTTCCTTTCTTTGAGAAAAATATTTTTATATTGTTTCTGATTCTATTTTCTCTACTAGTTTTTATTTTCTAGTTTGAAAATACTCTTTAAACTTTGTTGTTTCTTACCAAGTTCTTCAAAGTTTTGTTCTAAGTATCTTAGGAATACAAGATGAATAACAGAACTAACATCCTTACTGCAGGGATTGGAGCTAGCTCTAGACAAAGGTCTAATGCCTTTGGAAATAAGTTTAGACTGCAAAGAAATTCTTAGTCTAATCACTGATGACCACCTCGCTTACGCTAATATTCTAAATGATTGCAGGGAGCTACTCAGGCAGCTGGGGAACCCCCCATACACCATGATTTCAGGGAAACCAACGGAGTGGCAGATGCTCTAGCGAGGGAGGGATCAATGCTACAACATGATAACTCTTTTTTGTGTTTGGGAGTTTCACCCATATTTGTTTCGGATAAAATGGAAACAGACAAAGAAGGAACTCCTTTTATTAGGGTAAAAATTCCCCATTTTGTTTCGGATAATTGTAATAGTACTTTTGTTAGAATACCCCTCCTCCAGACCCATTATTAGGCATTGCAGTAATGCCACTCCCATGTACTGATGCATATTATATAATATAATGTTTCTATTGTTAACAAAAAAAAAAAACTAATTGAATCGCAACAAACCATGAGATGGTATATACTAAAAAAAAAGGTTAAATTCACAATAGCACATGTATTAATCCAATATTTGAATCATTACAAAATCATGAAGCATTTCAAAGCATTAGTTTATTTGCACTGCTTTGCAAAAAAAGGTAAATAATCAGATATTCCATTGCTTGAGCAATTTTTTTTTTTGAGATCTCGAAAGTGGGAAGAAATAAATGACCTTCAAGAATTTATGAAAAGAATAAATAACCTTCAAGAATTTAACGGAAAACAATAAATAAATCCATCTTTCCTATATCACCATTTTAGATTTCAAGACCCCTAAGAAATTATGTAAGTTTATCATTGTACCCTTATTTAGTATTCTCTTGAAGTCAAGTTTTCAATAAATGAACATAAATTAATTTATTTTGATTAATTAAATTGATCAATGAATATGAATTAATAATTTAATTTTTCTATATTGGTCAAATTCATACTTTCAAGGCTAATAACTCTGAAAGGTAGAATAGGAAGAATATTGTCATTTATGCATTGATTTTTTGAAATGATAAGGATCATCTATTTTTAATAAGAACGACATATAAATAGAACATATGAGTAATATGTATTAGAGCAATGATTTACTACAAGAAATGTGAAAGATTTGTGTAATAATAATAATAATAAAAAAAGGCCATTTAAGTTTGGGTGGGCTGATTAAGACAAAATCTGTCACTTGGACTTCATTGAAAAAGGTTATTTGGTTGCTATGTTAACTTGAGTGCTACATCTATTGTATGAGTCTTTATTAAGGGGAAACTACCATATTAAATATACATTCATACCATATATATTATTTTTATTTATACTTTTAAATAATTACATATTTTATCACTAATTAAGTTGTCTGTCATATACACTAAAATAGGGAGAGAGACGAACAAGAAAGCAATGTATACATGTGTATCTAGTATGATTCACATGTTTCTGAGATACTACTTACATTGGACTTAGGAGAGTGGAGAGCGAGATGAGAGGGAGGCGAGCGAGATTTGTTATGTATCCCAGATACATGTAAATTCTCTTGAATATAATGTACCTAGAATAAATTACATCTAATTTTAGCCCCATGAATCCCGAGGTATATGTATCTAGACGCATCAAAATCTAGTATAATTTATAATATTGCAAACTAGAATGTATCTAAGCAATTAGTTTCTAAACTAATAAGATTTCTGTAAGTTTCCCATGGAAAAATGAGGCTTAAGTCATCTGCGGCCCCTTAAAGTTTTCTGCATATTTCACTTAAACACCTCAACTAGAGGTTTTTCCTATTGAACACCTCTATTGTTCAAAACATGTACCTATTCAATACTTTTTGATAACATGTCATTATAAGTGTAATACAATTGTAAGTACGCGCGTGAAGCCAAAAAAAAATTTTAACTGACCAATAGAAAATGGACATATCAACATAAGAAAATTCATAATCTGAACATAATTGTTTTTTTTAAAAAAAAAAAACCCTATTGTCTTCTGTTGACACCCAATTTTGGACCTCCACATTATAGATTAATCATCGAGCTTCTTCAATTTCAAACGATTTTAAATAATTAGTTTTATAAAATTTCAAATAAATAATAATAATAATAAAATATTTTTTGCAAGTTTTTAAATAGTCTATCACTTTTTGTATTTTTAATAATATATATGGTTTATATAATTATGTATGAAATAAGTATATCCTATAAATATTCGAAAATCATCTCAAAAGACTTTATTTTATTTGTTTAGTGTATTTTAGAGTGATGGCTATAATTTTGAATTAATTAGCTTTTATGAGATTCGAAATATTTTTCGAGTTATTTTTTATGTAAGTTTTGTCAATTTTATAATTTTTTAAAAAAATAATAAAAAGTGTTTTTATAGTTATGTATATAATTAGTATATTTTTATTTGAAAATCGTCTCAAAGGTTTTAATTTTGCTTTAAATTTCGCCAATTAGTTTAATTAATTAATAGTTAATTTTTAAAAATTAGTTATTTAATTTTGTTAAGATTAAGAAACTCGTTAATTAATTATATTAATTCATCTTATTTAGGTTTTAGCCTTTTGCAAATTAAAATCAATTTGGCTATATTTATTTTTATGATTTTAGTCATTTTTATTTTACCTCCTTTAAAACCTTTAAGAAATCAAATTTGGGCCTTTTTCCATTACCCTTCAACCGGCCCAATTCCACTAGCAGCCCACCTTTCCAAATTTCCAAATTTCAACCAAAAAAAAGAAACCATTACGTACAGCAACAATACAATAAATTCAACAGTAACAGTACCCGACCCAGCCCACTTTATTTCACGGAAGCAGCAACAATACCTCAGCGTACAATTCCAGACGACCCCTACATCCATTTTCTTCTTCTTCACGTGAAAATCCCGACAAATCCGGCGAGAAATCTGTGTAAATAAGCAGATCCGTCACACCAACCGCGTCCCTTTTTCCACAATTTCAGAAATTTCCCATCCCTTCACTGTTGCCTTGGTAAGGAGGAAGAGAATTCAAATTTTGAATTTCATCCTTATCCCTCTTTTCAATTCATTTTTCCCCCTTTCTCAATTCGAATCTCCCCTATATATACCCCTGTTCTGTTCACTGTAAGAGGCAGGGAGAGGAGACCAAAAAAGGGAACACTTTTTTTAGATCACCTAATTTCACCTCGAAAAATATAGATATTTTGGATATTAAGAACGACTCAAATAGCTTTATCGGAATTGAGGCTTTTGGTTTCGGGAATTCGGAGGATTCTCCAACGAAACTTTGTTGTGGTAGTGGGGGTTGCTTCGTAGTCAAGCTCGTCGTCCTAGTTTCATTGCCCTCAAAAAGGTAAAATTCTCCTCTAACCTTAATTTACTTCCGAGATAATATGTTGTTTTTTTTTTGTCGAATTTAGCCTTAGTTTTCTGTTCCCAGTAATATCGCTTTACCTTATTTATTTCTTTTGCTCTGCTTGTTCGCTGCTTGGCTCCATTTAGGATTTTCATCATATCCTCATGTTGAACATATCTCTTAAGGTGTGTTGATGCTATGAAATTTACAATAAGGACCATTGGTTCATTGTATTCAAGTGTTTTATTGTTATAATTGTTATGATGATTAAATTATGGTCTTATTTGCTTAATTTATTTCAATTTCCTTAGTTTTCCTATCCGGTTGATATATCATTTTTATTTTATTTTCCTTTCTTATAATCTGAAATGTTGTAGCGTAAATACTATTGTTTCCCGTCCTTTATCGTTGATGTTTGCTTCGTGATTAAATTTAATAAAGTGGCAGCTCTATTGCATAAAAATGAGTCTTGTCTTATTATTTAGTATGCTCATGATTGATATCTTTTCATTAGACCTGATTGTTGATTCATGTATTTTTGCATATAAAGCTTCCTTTGGTTTTACCCCTATATCTTTGGTAGGGTGTGTGATACTCGAATCTAATATGTGAGAGTTCGGTTGCCTCGCATTACTTGAATGAAGCTTTAAATTTGTATGTCTATGAGTTGATTAGTTACTAATGTATAAAGATAGACCTCATTAGAGTTACCTTTTAGTGTTGGCTTATAGTATTATTTGGTGTTCCAATGCACTTGTAAACATGTCCTTAGTTGCTAATAATATGTTTGTTGGTACTGGTTTGCATAATGTAGTCACTGCCATATAGATCTTGTTCGCTGATCTAGTTGTATTTTTGTTTCGTCTCACACTTTCTTTTGAGTTATTTCTACTCTATAGTAGTCTTTTGTTATCATTAAATATGCATTATCTACATACAAGTCCTCCTTATCTGGATACAGTATGGTATGTTTTAATTTGGTTGTTTTAAAATGGTGTTTTATGTTTTCCTTAATTAGTTTGATTGAATAAGATTCTTATGTGATTTTATTTTTATTTTTCTTTTACATGTGACACCAATTCGAGTTCATTTTGGACTCCTCCTTGCATGTCGTGGAGTCGGACCATTTTGAGTCAGCTACATCTTGTTCGAGTTGCTGGACAGTCAAATTACAGGTCCCGAAAAGTCAAAAATGGGCTGTATACATCTTGTATACAGCGGTTTACACTAATATGTAGGCCCAAAACGCAAAAACAGAGGGCTGAGGCGAAATACAGGTGTTCGGAAGCAAGAAATGCATGAAAAGGGCTGATATACATGCCGATATACAATGATATACATCAGCTGTATACCAAAAACGGGAACTGTGTTAAACTCCAAAAACAACAACGAAATTGGCCCGAAAGGGGGCCCAAATTCAAATTTCTCCCTTACTCACTAATTATTTAATTGTGATTATTTATTGTTTGTTGTTTAACTCTAACTTTATAATCGTAAATCAACTTAGTTAGATCTCCCAAAAGACGAGCTATTTCTCTGTGTTGTTTTGTTTCAAACGAATCTCATTTTATCAATTTTTGTATTGTCATTTATAATCTTTAGTCAAAACTTTCTTTTTTCTTTTACTAGTTTAACATAGTTTTTCATAAACAAAAAATGACTCAAATAAAAATCAACTCATTTTGTTTCGTTAAAATTCTAATTACTTGTCTCTAATTCAAATATTTCAATTAAGGTCTCATTTTCTTAAAAAATAAAAATTGCTCTTTGTTTAACTATTTTCTCAAAGTTAATTTAATAATGTAAATTATTATTATAAATACTTACTTAGTCATTTTCTCAAAAAATGTTAGTTAAAACTTTTATTCTTTAATTAATTTAAAATGATTTTCATTCTTTAATGTATTAAATTGGTTCAAGTTATTTTAAAATGAATTAAATAAATTCTAATTAATGTAGTATTATTAATATTTCTAATCACTTATATTTCGAGTTAATGTATCATTTTAGATCACTTCGAATGCTTAAACCCTTCTCGAAGTGTAAATTGAACCCCGAACCCCCTTTTGGTATTTTCAAATGATTTTTTCTGTTTAAATCTTTGAAAATGATAAGTTTTCTTAATTTCTTTAAAAAATTAAGTGGCGACTCTTTTCTAAGTATTTTCCTCAAATTGTTTTATACTTAGAACATTTCAAAAAGTGATTTTTCTAAAGGTTAGGAAAATTACGGCACAACATCTTCCCCAATTGAAATTCTCAATTAAAAATTACTTGAACCTCATCGGCCAAATTCCTTTGCTACCATCCCTCCACACGCCCCTTTTCCATATAATCCTTCATTCATTCTTTCTTTCTAGTATCATTCCACTATCATCAATATCATCATCGTTGTTCACTTCATCGGAAAAACATCAAATGAAATAAATAACCAGTAAAAACACAAAAAGATCAAAAGAGTTTACTGTTAAAGATTTTCATTTGAGTTGTGAAGAGAATTTCATCAAAAATAAAATCAAATTGAGTAACAATTCCGATTAAACTCCATTTTTTCCGACAAAACTAATACGAATCTGAAGTTGTTTTCTTATATAATTAAGAATGGAAAGGAAAAAAGGTGGAATAAGGATGGTTATCGGAGCGTACAAAATTTTAGTTGTCGATCGTTGTGCGTGTGTTCAGGCAAAAAAAAAATAGGGAAGGACGGAATTCGGGGGTGGGTGGGTTGTTCTGGCAATGAAGAAAAAAGAGGAAGAAAGGTTTTTTTTTTGGCTGAAAACATACTTTTTATTTTATTTTAATTTCTAATTTATTTTTAAATTGTTATTATGGGACAATGCCACATGTCTTTTTTTGATTAGTTACAATGTCACGTCAACCGCAAGTGTATAACACACCATTTCTAATTTTAGTTGATTGTTAAAAAATGTTCAATAGATATTTTTTTTTTACTAAAAAAAGTGTTCAATTGGAACAAGCCTAAGATAAGGTGTTCAAGTAAAATATGCAGACAACTTTAAGGGGTCGCAGATGACTTAAGCTGAAAAACTATGTAATTAGACAGACATTCATACCATGTATATTATCCTATATATAATTCCATTATTTAAGAATTTTGTAGTATATTTGAAGTGAAAGATATTGAGTTACACCACTCCCTCAAAAATAGTCTAAAATAGAGCAATGTGTATAATTTATCACCCCCCCCCCCAATTCATATGTCTTCAATCCTAATCAACATACACACTCTCTTCAATCTCCCATTCTTCTCCCTATTCTTTCTCTTCCTTCTCCCCACACACACAGTCTTCTTTACTAAATCATCGAAAAAATAAAAAATAAAAGATAATAAACAATGGAGTAATACAATCTCATTGTTGAGGTTTGTAACTGATTCGATCATTATTTAAGTCATATTGATCTACGTTAGTAAGATTTAGAGCCCGTTTGGATTGACTTAAAAGTCGGTCAAACCTACTTTTAAGTCAGTTTTTGACTTTTGGAAGTGTTTGACAAATATAAAAAATAACTTAAAATAAGTTACGAAGTGGTTGACAAGGTAAAAAATAACTTACAATAAGTCAACAATGACTTAAAATAAGTCAGAAACCAAAAGTAGGTCTCCCCCTACTTTTTATTTTTTTTGACTTAAAAATCATTTCAGTTTGACTTTTTATTTTTTACTTAGAAACTATTTTTTTTAAGCAAATCCAAACGGGCTCTTAATATCGATCTACTTCCTTTCAACACTAGCCAAAATTATTCCAAAAGGATGAAACTTTGTAGATCCCAATATCATTAGAGACAATTTAGAAGATGCTTTTTGAGTATTAGATGAATTAAATGTGATTGTGAAAATTCTTTATACGTATCTGAAATTAATGTTATATGTATCTTTCAGTGTTAAAGATTTTGTATATGATATAATGACATGTATTTGATTATGTTATTTCTCATTTGTTACATCTAATTTTGTTTGATAAAATATTTATTATCAGGTACATGTATATCTAATAAGTAGCTATGTTAATTAAGTCTTGTATCTAGTTTTGTTTGATAGAAGATATACTATCAGATATATATGTATCCAATAAGTAGTAATGTTAATTAAGATCTAAGTTGTATCCCTCTAGTGATGGGGTTTCTAATTCTTAATATGCCATTAAATTTGAGATACACGATTCTTAATAATATAGTGATATTCGCCATTGTTGAAACCATAAAACCTCGAAATTATTGGAGAAGAATTTCAAAAGAAGTGTAAAGTTTGTTGATTCTCTAAAAAACAATTGGAAGGATTTCAAATGTTTTAAAAAAATTTAAGAGCAGTAATATCGCGAGATACTCCAAAATTGTTACACATGTGATTTCCTTTTTAAATTTTGTCTTTCAGTTCCATTCTTTATTTAAATACACTTAGTTATATAAATTTGGCCAACATGTATTTGAGATACATGTATCTGACGTGCCAGATAAATGTATTCAAAGTGCAAGTTAGGATAGTATTTGTAATATCCCAAACTCATGAGAAAAAAGGTAATTAACTACTAAATTAGTGAAATTTGTGTTATTTATCCTTTATTAATTCATTGGTTATTAGCAGAAAGAAACAAAAATGAGAAAAACGTCGGAAAAAAAAGAAGAGAAAAAGGATAAATAAAAATGTTGGACATAGAAAGATGTCACATCACTTTATCAATATCTAATTTTATATTATACAAGAAATTGGTTAATTAATGAGACTTGATAATTAAATGCGTCATGCAAGCGCGCGCATAATTGAACTTTCGTGAAATATAATTTCTAATTGTTAATTATAAAAAAAAAAACTTTTAATTATTTCTGAAAATGTATATATGGAAGTAAATTTCTTATTCGATATACTTTCAAATTGACCAAATATTGTTGTAAGCTTTTAATTTCAATTTAATTACTTCTCCACCAAAAAGATTTCGTCATGACCTTTATATGATTGTTTTTCAATCCTGTGTTAAAACTTATCTTTATGCATAACAATAAATGATCTATTATAAGTTAAATATACTATTTTAACATGATTATCTTATGAAAAAAGTGTTATAAAATTTGTATTTCTTATGAAAGACATTACAAGGGTAGGTACATAAATTAATTTCTTTCTCTTCACCCTCTTTTACATTACTACGGCTTTACTGATAACCAAATGAACATATGAGATTTGTCCATGTTATCAATTTGACATAATAATAGGCCAAACATAATTTTAAAAAAAAGTCTAGCATGTTATGAATAATAATAAAAAAGTCTACCTTAATCAAGAGGTTTCGGATCCGAGTCCCTTTGGGTACGGAATCGTCTTTATTAGGGAGCGTTTTACCCTTTAATATATAACTTTTCGGCGCGAATCTAAATTTAGTCGGAATTTGATACCGGATACCAGGTGGAAAACCAATAAAAAAATAAAAAAATATAGCATGTTAGTCTCTCCATATTCATACTACTATTCACTATTATGTTCCACCTACTCTATGATCTCTATTATTTATGCTATGTTTCACACTTCCTCCATAATCTTCTCCCTTTATGTCATGTTTATGGCATTCTCTTTATCTAGCTCTATGGAATCCTATAAAGAGGATGATAAGTCATATTTGTAAATACACTTGAAATAGAACAGGAAGAAAGAAGAGAGTTTGCTCTTGTTCTCTATATAATTTGTCTTATTTTTTGTTTCTTATTATTACTTTTAGTATAATTTTATAATACATTATCAGCACAAACCTCATAAATTAATAAAGATATCAACGACACAAATTGCTGAATGATGAGTTTACATTAAGCAAAGGAGGACAATTAGTAGTAGTGTTCCTCATGGAGATAATATATGTGTAACTTTTAGAGTAATTTTAATTTCAAATTACCTACATAAGAAAATGAAGATCTGATTTACTCCCTTGATTCTTGAAAGGAAATATGCCCTAATATTAGTCTACTACAATTCAAATGTATTTATAAATTTGTGTCATTACCGTGACCTTCCACATTAATTTGAGCCCTTGAGATTGAAACAGACTCCACTAAGGCTTTACAATTGCTTCATTATGCACTTCCACCTTATGAATTTATTATTCTTGTATGCAGGTCACTGTTAAAGAGGTTGCAGAATCCATTGGTCCGACTAGGGGCGTAAAAAATGAGCCCAACTATAGGTAACCAGTCCAATCCGCTCATAATTTTAAGGGTTGAGCTCAAGATAATTTGAATTGAGTTCAATCTCAACCCATTCTAAGAGAACCATCAATTGAGCCCAATTTAATCTTCAATTTCAACCCGTTTTGAGACACTTTATTTCATTGATGTAATATATGATACTATATTGAAGGCATGAATTACTATCTATTTTATATCTTTTAGAATTTATCTATCCAATTGTAACTTATTATTTAAAATTTTCTTGAGTTGAAATTCAAATTGTGGTTATAAAACTTATATAACAATATATTAAAATTATTGAGATTAAGCGGGTAAAATTGGGTAGGTCAAGATCCAACCCACTTTTAAGTCCATTTGAGTCCAAAGTAAACTTGGGCGGGTCAGAACTCAACCTAATTTCTATTTCAACCCATTTTAATATCTCTGATTTCAATCCAATCCGCCCATTTGACACCTCTAGGTCTGACCTAGCTTCAGGCAGGGTAACTACGTAGCAGATGCACTATCTAAGCAAGGATCCATGCTAACAACCTATGACAAGACTATCATTTTGCAATCTCCACCGGAATATATCAAAGATCTGCTTGCTAAAGACAAGAATAGAACTATCTCTACTAGACTAATTAGGCCATCTATATGTAATAAGTTAGCCTATTTTGATAACCTTGTTGTAATTACTAGCCCATCTAGGGAGTATGCTCTAGCTAACTCTTCTGTAATTCCTTAGCATAAATAAAATATTATCCTTGTAACCAATATAATTGAGCAACATATTTATATAGGCTTGGGGTGAGTCTCATCGCGCTTTGGCATATTATGCCATTGAATAAGGGTAAGATAGTGAATTCAAGTTTCATCGCACCAAGAAGATAACACACCAAGTTAAAATTTTGGTGCATCATGGTGATACAATTTTTAGTTCGATTCCTATCATATTATGGCCTAAAATGCTTTTATAATGATAAGATATTGGATTCAAGTCATAATGCACTATATTGATGATATGATGACTAAGGCACAAGATTTGTCTAATGTAACACCTCGCAACTCTACAAATATACAAATATGGGCATGATGATGAAAATTACATGCAAAAGTAATTTAGAAGTTTACTGAAATAAATGTAACACCTCACAGCTCTACTTTTAAAAATTTGAATCCTTCGTCGTAAGTATATGAGCTTGAATAGGGTGATGTCCTATTTGGTCGTGTTTTTAAAGGTCCTTTACCAAATGTATCAAGAGTCTCGAAAGTGATCTAGGGTCATAAGAGACCTCAAACACCAAGCCAAATTCAAAACCTTTCTATCGCCTAATTTCTTGCATGAGTTCATATAAAGGTGAACTTCAAACGATCACATCTCTCACTATATAAAGTGTTAGTGGCCCGTGACCTAATAAATTGAAATCTATGAGTCTTCTTTCCAACTCCACAAATTTTGCATCAATAGGAGTTTTGAGTAAAAAGTTATGATCATTTTAATGAAAAATGTGTGGGTTGAGAAATTCAGTGAGGACACCTGCCCAATTGGCGACTCACCGAATTACCTCACCAAAATGTCTTGAAAATCTAGTCTATGGATATTTTGGCGATCTAAAGCCCAATTTGGTGACCTGCTGAACATTTCGGCGAGGGTACCTCCAGATCGCCGATTTGGCCGACGAGATTCATTAACGGTTGTTTTCTTACGTTTTCATAAGGGTATTCTTGACCTTTTATCCTCAATTAACTTTCTTAAGTCTATATCATAGCATAATAACTTCCCCATTCATGACCAACCCTTAGACAAATCAAATTCACACATTCTAAGTTCTCTCAAAGAAAAGCTAAGGTTCATCAGCTTCAAGCCTCCGTTCAAGGTTTCAAGTCAATCTCATCTTCTCAGGTATGTAAGGCTATTCTTAGTGATTGACTAAGTTCGTCCTCACGTCCTGCATCTAAATTCAGTCAGTAAAAGTTCAGTCAAAGGGTTCTATCCTCAATTTCATAGAATTTTTTTATATGAGTTATGTTCTTGTTCCGAATTCTCAATTCTTATTTACGAGATTGCAATATTTTACGCATTGACATTTTTGGGTTGCTGTTCATGCTTGTATTTCTACATAAATTCTATTTATTGAGCTTTGCTAAAAGTCTTTGGAACTAGTATTTTTCTTACATTGATTTTGAAAATTAGAGTGAGTCAAGAGAAAGTTTAAAGCACTATTTTGAGAAGAGTCTAAGGCAACTTAAATGATCCAAAGTTACCAAACTATTAATAAAGGACAAATATTATCAATGTAACAATTTTTTTGCAAATAAAAGAGAGTGCATACACCATTAAGATGTGTTTCTCAAATTAATAAAAAAAAATTGATTTTTCATTTAATGTTCAATATTCACATTGAAGTCCAACTAAATTCAAATTCGCCTAGAAAGTCTCACATGGGGTAAGGAATGCTTCCTAACAAAGATATTAAATCAAAATTACCAAACTATTAATAAAGGACAAATATTATAAAGTTTGCATACTTGAAAGACACCTTTCAGCCTTTCATCTATCAATAAATATAGGGAAAAAAGATAAATATATCCCAGAACTATCGTAAATGGTATGCAGATACCCTACGTCATACTTTTGGGACATTGGTGTCCCTGCCGTCTAAAAACTAGAGCATAGATGTCATTCACTCTAAAGGAAGACTAAATAGGGACACATGACACAATTTTATCCGTCGATAAATGTCGGATCGGTGGATAAGATTATGACTGTATGTCTGTTAGTATAAAGGGTATATATGCTCTAGTTTTTGGACGGCAGGGGCACCAATGTCTCAAAAGTTTGACGGAGGATATTTGCATACTATTTACGATAGTTAGGGGTATATTTGTCAAATTCCCATAAATATAAATTTTAATCCCCAATTTTTGTTGTTGGGTGAGTTGGTTGGTTATGGTGAGTTACGTGGGACATCCTATATAATAGTTCTTGTATGTGATCCGCCTTGGCTTCGTCCCCTCTTCGAAGCTCCCTTTCCTTTTGGAATCAAGAATAATCCTAGGGAATCAATCTCCCTTCGTCTTCTCTCTCATAGTTTTCTGTAATTTTATCCCTTTCCACACATATATACTGAAATCTAGTCGGTAGAGTATATAATTATCTCTCCGTTTCTCTATTTTTTACCATTTTCTTGACCCCTTTTCAACCCTAACTTCACCATATGGCTACAGTTGTCGAGTTTGAATCTCCACAACTCGTCAACGACATTCAAGATCTATTCATTGAACCCCAGGTAAAACGGGTTTTTTCTTCTTTTATTAGTTATTTGTGGTTCAAGATCCAATTTTTTCTTGAAATAGTTATGTGGGTTTTGAGGATTGTGAAGTAATAGCTGGCCTCATTGTGTATTCTAGAAGAGGGTTTGTGTTTAGGGGCTATTTTAGTTTATTAATATCTGTAATTGCTCGAGTGTTTTTACTCTGATCCAAGATTCATTTTTCCCTTGAAATGATTATGGAAGTTTTGATCTGTTATTGTTTGTGTTATTGTGGATAAGGGTCTTTTCATCTGTTATTGTAGTGTTAGATTACTGGAAATTTAGTTGTTTATCTGATTTGAAATTTGTGTGATGATGAGTGTTGGAATGAAATGGATATAGAGGATGCGACTGTGAAAAAGAAAAATACGATATCCTGACATGTAGTTGAGTTGTGTGATGGGGGAGGTTTTTGGTAACAATTGATGCTTGTTGTTATTTGTACATGTTCACAAGTTTTGATTGAAGTACAAACTAGTTACCATAAAGTAGACGTTTCTATGGATAAACTTTGCTAATAGACTTTCTATATGGGCTTGCTTATCTAACTTTATCTTTTATTTTGTGAAGTTACAATAGCTTGGAATTTGTTATTTCTATATTTTTCCTGCATGGATGGCGTTTAGTCGAGATATTGGGATTGAGTACGTTGGATATGTTGATTGATATGGGTTTTCATTTCAGAACAAAATGAAGAGCACAACTGAGGAAACATCCCGAGTTGGGTGCGAGAATAACCATCATGGGATTTGTGCTGTTTGTTTGAATAAGATAGTGCTTCAAGAAACTGCCCTTGTAAAAGGTTGCGAGCATGCTTACTGGTTTGTCTAAAGAACGATTCTCTTTTGTCTATTTACTGCCATTTTATCAGCACAGACTTGATTCGTTTCTGTTCAGTTTCCTGTTTTAGATGACCTTATCTCTTTCAATTTGGTTTTGTACCTAAATATCCAATAAGATGATGTTGTAACTATTTTTGTCACAATGATCATCATATGGTAGTAAATGGAGTTTAATGAAATAGTGCTGGAGAATCACATATGTTTGCATATTTAAGCACAAACTATTTTTAATTGAGAGATCGTGAAAGAGGAGGAGAAGGGCGAGAGAGAAGATTTATAGACTCTACAGGTGAGAGAAAAAAGCCCGCGACCTGAACCAAGTGAAGTCCATCAAAAACAAGGAAGGAAGGAAAAGTATTGTTGGAAGAGGCACACATTAGACAAAGATGTCAAACATACTTTCATGAACTCTTGTATGAAGATAGGGACAAGAATATTGTACTGGGTGATTTTGAGAACTTTGAGAGTCGTCCAAATTTTGGGTACCGTAGATGCATAAAGTTTGAGGAGGTTATTCGTAAGATGAGAAGGTAGAGAGCCATCGGGCCAAGCAAGATCTCAGTGGAATTTTGGAAGAGTGCAAGCAAGATTGGTAGTAATTGGCTAATTTGGTTGTTTAATTACATTTTTAGGATGACAAAAATGCTCAAGGAATGGATGTAGAGTACAATGTTTTCAGTTTACAAAAATAAGATTGATATCCAAAATTGCAACAACTATAGGGGTATCAAGTTGTTGAGTCACAATATGAAAGTTTGGGAGATGATGGTGGAGACGAGGGTGAGGAGGTGGTGTGTCTATTATCGAGAACCAATTCAATTTCATGGCGTGATGATCAAGCCATTCATCTCATAAGGAGATTGGTGGAGTAGTACACGGTGAGGAAGAGAGACTTTACATTTGGTGTTCATTGATCTAGAAAAACCATACAATAGTCCCTAGATGGTTTTTTGAGGATGTTTGAAGGTTAGAGGTGTACCCATAACATACGTTAAGGCGACAAAGGATATCTATGATGGAGCCAAGAACTAGGTAACCACAGTAGGGGGAGACTCGGAACACTTCTCATATGTGATGGGGTCGCACCAAGGATAAAAAAATTATCCCATTTTTATTTCACCTTAGTGATGGATAAATTGATGTGACATATCTAAGGGGAGGTGTTATGGTGTACCTATAACATACATTAAGGCGACAAAGGATATGTACGATGGAGCCAAGACCTGGGAAACCACAGAGGGGGAGACTCGAAACACTTCACATATGTGATGGGGTCGCACCAAGGATAAAAATAATTATCCCATTTTTATTTTACCTTAGTGATAGATGAATTGATGCGACATATCTAAGGGTAGGTGTTATGGTGTATGTTATTTGTAGATGACGTAATATTGATTGACGAGACACACGATGGATTTAACGATAGGCTAGAGTTTTTGAGACAGACCTTGATGTCTAGGTTGAGGTTGAGCTGGACTAAGACAGAGTGACGTGACCCAAGAGGCCAAGACGTATATGTGGAAGTGAAGATCGATACATAAGTCATCTTCATGAAAGGAAGTTTCAAGTATCTTGAGTCAATAATCCAGTGAAATGGGGAGATTGATGATGACGTTATACATCGTATTGGAGTAGGGTGAACGAAATGGAGGCTCACATCCGGTGTCTTGTGTGATAAGAACGTGTCATCTAGACTTAAAGGTAAGTTTAGTGGTCTTTGTGGTGGACAAGATTGAGATGGTTCGGGTATGTGAAGAGGAGATGCTCAGATGCCCTAGTGAGGAGGTGTGAGAGGTTGACCATGGTGTGTCTGAGAAAGGTAGAAGTAGAGGTAGGCCAAAGAATTACTGAGGATGTGATTAGACATAAGTTCATAACATGACATACCTGCAGCTAACTGATGATACATAACTCTAGATAGGAGGATATGGAGGTCGATAATTAAGATAGAAGGGGTTAGTAGGTAGTCAAGCGTTGTCAAGTTTTCCTTATCAGTATTTTTTATTATTATTACTCTTGTGGTATCTTATTCTTCGATTTTTATCACATGTTCTCCTTTCTTTGATTATCGTACTATTTGTTATTGCTATAGTTCTTTACTAATGTATTCCTTTTTCATACCTGTTTTAAAATGTTTTACTTGAGCCGAGGGTCTATCAGAACAACTTCTCTACCTTCACGGTAGGGGTAAGGTCTGCATACACACCACCTTCCCCAAACCCCACTTATGGGATTACCTTGGGTACATTATTGTTGTTGTTATGACTGTCATACTTCATTTATGTTCATTTTTACTGGACTTTATTACTATGAAACCATCTTTTCACAGGTGTACTGATATTCTAAGTTTGAAAGTTTGCATTCTGCAGAACTTTCAAGGGTGTATTTATCTTCTTTTCTTTGTAGTTACAGAAAATCCTGTTATGATAATATTATTCTCCTTGCTTTGTGTGCAGTGTGACTTGTATCCTTCGCTGGGCTACCTATAAAGAGGAACCAACATGTCCTCAGTGTAAGCATCCATTTGAGTTTCTCTACATCCATCGCTCACTTGATGGAAGGTAACTGATTAGTTTTGAGTAAACTTTCCTTTATTTAAAATATTTGTGAAACATCATGATGCTAATGAACTTGGTCAGTCTGTTATCTGATTAACACTGTTATATTTTAATGGTGAATGATATTATGAAACCATGAGCACAATGGTGGAAAGATGTGTTCATTGATGAGATTGAGACTAGCAGAACGTTTTTTTAGTAAGTTTGTGACTTGCTACGATTTTCTTAAATTTGATGTCTATTTGGATGGTTTCTATGTTTTTCAAGCTTGCAGGTTAGTTTCGTGTCATTGTCTTATTTGCTGGACTAACATATTGATATCAAGTTCTCCAATTATGTTTTGTACCGGGCAGTTACCTTGGTAACTTCACCTTTAATTTTTAAATAATTTTCTGTTGTGTCTGTGCCTCGATTATTCATTGGGGGCCTGCTATCTCCCACTAGACACTAGATAAATCTGTGCATCAAGGTTTATGTAGATGAGAAGAATACATATAGCTTAGTATCTTTGGTGGTCGAACCTTGGTTCCGAACGTGTCACTCCAACCCTTCTACGACTAGGCCAGCTCCTTGGGGGGAAGCTAGACCTTTAAAATTGTGTGGTATATGAGTTGCCTTATGCCCTTGTCTTTGTTTTGGTTGTTGGGTGTTGATGCAACCTCCAGAGGCAAGGACTAAGGAGGGAGATGTGAAGTCTTGTGAAGCATAGCAAGAGTTTAATGTAGAGAGGTTTAGATAACTACTTGCTTTCATTATTCATTGAAAGCCTCTAAACTATATGATTCATAACAACCAGTGAATCTATCCTCGTTTTCTTTCGACTTGTCCCTGCAGGTTACAGATATGATCAACACCACATACATTCTATTCTCTGATCTTAAAGTTGATACTTTCTTCTGGATTCCCTTCTCCAGTGGCCTCTTTAATACAAAGTTTGCTTATCAGTTATTCCATATTATTCAAACTCCCAATTTTTACCAGGACCCACCTCCCCATAGATGAATCTGGAAGACAAATTGCCTGAACAATCATAGCTACTTCATGTCATTATTCATGGAAAGTTCCCATTATATGGTAGAGCACGTTGATTCTGAAGTATCTTCCTGTCATTCGCTTACCAAGCTGAAGAGGTGTACATCCAGTAATTATCAGATGTCTATCCTCTTGTAGTGTCTCATGAATCTCCACTGTTTCAGAATGGTACTTAAAATAATCTCGTCTTCCTTGCAAATATACCTATAAACATTGGGATCTAAACGTGAAGCAACTATAGTAATTTCGAATCCTCCTACTTAAGAAGAACACTGTGTTGTTGTCATGACATTATCTACTTTATGATTTGCAGTTTGCTATTCAAAGTATGAATGCTGTGTTAGGTTGTATTGAGGACGAAAAGCTTTTGTAGGCCTCTTTTTTTCCTTTCACATATTGACATAACTAATGCATTCTTGGTTCCATTTTTTATAAGGGCATTGTTTTCATGTTTGCCATCTATGCTTCTTTTTTGGATTTTGAATTCTATTTGTAGCTGGTGACTTCTATTCTCTTGAGTAATAATTATTTGTCCATTTTAACAGCCTTCAGGACTACATGTTTGAGGAGAGTGTTTGCCTTCTCCTCAGGGCATCATGGTTTAAACCTTTAATTGTGGAGGAAAAGACGGAGATTGATGATGACATGGATGACTTGTACATGTATGATGATGCAGATGATGATTTTACAGAAGATTATTTCATTAGCAGTTCTTCAAGACTCCGTATAGGCAATAGACGATGGGGAGACAATGGATATGTCAGTGCAGGAAGGCAAGAAGCGAGGCCTGTTTATCGACCAAACCCTCAGGAATCGGGTGCTGGTTCTTCCCGCGAGCCCAATAAGGAGACTGCTGGTTCTAAAGAACTTGTTGGGCGGCGTGCCAAGAGGGCACTGAAGCGTGAAGCTGCTGATAAGGCGGCCGCTGAGAAGCACCAGCAGCGTTTGGTGAGGATGGGTCGAAAGTGAGTTCTGCTCCTGAACGACGACCCTAAAGATCATGACTTCAGGAATCGTGCCACCCACCCTGTACATATTTCACTTCTTTTATTTGTAAAATAATTGACACAGTAAAGATGCTGGATTTACTGGTAAATGGTATGGACCATGTTCATACCCTGTTGTCAATTCCAGATACATATAATCATTGACAAATGGAAAAGGAAGCTCCTTGTTTCCCCAATAAATGTACATTGTTAGGTGAACTTCATATTTATCTTTTAGATCCTTAAGATTTAGTCTATTCCAACTCCCATCTTTGCTTCATATGTTAAGCTAGCTATGGATGGAGGATTTAAGAAGACCTGTAAATTTGTTTAGTTGAATAATACAATAATGGTAGTAGTCTAACTTGCATATGACTTTTTATCCTACATTTACCAGTTTTATGCAGATTCTTATTGTAAATTTTTCTTATATTTTTGTCTGTGTTGGTCTCTACAAAAATAATAATTCTTCTATAGCATTTTAAACTTCATATGTGGAAGGCATGCCAATTGTCAATGCAGCCTTACCTCAAAAGTGGATGCCAAAAGTCTGTTGGCCTTAGCACCTTTAGTTGACCAATCAATAGTCTATTGAGTTGAAAATGAACAAATGTCCCTCTAGTTCCTTCAACAATTTTCAATGGTGATATCATCTTCATGAATAATTCACTTTTACATACATAATTCAGTTGCAAGTAAAATTAAATCAAAATCACATATGGAATTGTGGCTAATGAGAGCAATTCTCTTATGGGAATAACTACTATAAAGTTACTTTTGTTATGTCATTCTAAGCAGAACAGGAGAAGATGATGACCAAAACAGTGCTAAAACCAGATATTGAATACCATGATGAGACATAGTTCAAAAGAAGGCTCTGCTACCATAAAATACTCTTGAATTTTCTTTCCTGTTGTTGTTCATATCTGATGATGAGCTTCCATGATCTTTCTGATCAGCTTTATCCAAGTCCAGTGGAAGCTTCATCTTTGCTAATGACTCGGTAAACTGCTGCATACTTCTCATGTACATATCCACTATCTGCTGTTGCATACCTGATTGTTCTGCATCAATCTTGATTATATTCCCTAATGGAGCTGTAAAAACCACATGGGGTTCTTTCAATTCTTCATCTTCTTTCTTAATTGAGTCCTTTTTGTTATCATTGATCTGTTTATCTGGTGAAGAATCTGCTGAGTTCCTGTCATCACTTAGAGAACTTGTCATTGAGGAGCTAAGGAACCAAGAATTTTGTTTGGGAGAAATATTTGATTCATCATCTTCTGATGGATTAATTGCAGCCATTTCATAGTCATCTTGTGGCTGTTGTTGTTGATCATCATGATAATGACTGTGGAATGCAGAAAGTTGGAGAAATGAACCTCCTAAGTCAAAATATTGAGACACCATTTCTTGATTCTCTTGAACTAAACTGATCTCAGGGAACTCAATTCTTGAATACTCAACTGGATCAAGAATAACTTGAGATGTATTTCTGTCTAGTAACACAACTTCTGAACTTATAGAAGAAGAAGATGATGGTGAACACGAAGGATTGTTCGATACTGAAATGAGGTTGTTGGTATTCAAGAAAAGGGACAATTTAACTATACCAGCAGGGGAATGAAACAAATCAGTTGAAGAAAGGCTAAAATCTTGAGTGATTTTTCCTTTGCCAACAACTGAAGAAATAGGAACTAAAGCAAATCCCAAGAGTTGATCTTCCATCAAGGCTTTGGCTCTACTGAGCATCCAAATTTCACATTTGAGGATGGAATCAACTTGGGAAACTTTCATCGCTAAATCTTCATTGAAATCTGGATTCTTGCCACCACCATTTATGATCCTTGTTGATATAGCTTCATCAGGATTGTACGTAAGTGAAAATTTGGCGTACACATCTTGATTGTTATAGATACAGATATTGTGAATGTTCCTAGCATGGTGGACATGAATTTCAAGTACTCCTGAGAGTTCAGATTCTGAATCTGTACTTAAATTAGAGTTGTATAGAAAACCTGTTGATGTTTGCTTGAATGAGTCCATCGAAGGAAAAAATCAAGATTCTAGTTCTTTAAATCAAGAAAGAATATGGGGTAGTTTGGTTGCCTACTTCCCTTGGGTGTTAGGTTGCTATAAGAATACACATTTCATGTTGCTTTATCTGGTTCTTTGGGAGGCAAGAATAAGCTAAGAAAATATGGTTTGTTAGTACATATAACACATTACTTAGAGTTGAAACATGGCATTGGAGGTTTGGAACTTATCTTTGTTCTAGGACAAGGCTAAGAGTGACTTAGAGTTGAACTAAAAAAGTTTATAAACAAATTGAGGATATGGAATGAAGTGAGAAGTAGGTAAATATAGCATGGGAAGGGCTCATAAAGTAAGAGTTTAATTTGTGTACATTGACAGCAAAATCAATTTTATACTATCAGGTCACTCAAAAAATAACTACAAGTTAAAAAAAAATAGTATTAGAAACCTAGAAAAAGGTAACCATCTATAAAAAGTAGGATTATTAACCTGGAAAAGAAGACAAATTACTTGCTACGGCATATTGAAATGCATTAATAGTGTATTTTTTTAATTTCCATTATCAATGTGTAAAGACCTTTGTGTCCTAGCCCTTTTACGGACTCCACACATAGTGAGAACTTTGTGCATCAGAGCATCAGACTGTCCTTTCTTTTTTAAAATCAATGTGAGTATGATGAGAGGAATGTTTTGTTTTCAAGTAAACAACTAAAATATGGGATTTTCATGTTTTTCCCTTGTCACAAAATTTCTTGTTGGTTTGATTGATTAACAACATTCTAGAGTGAATTTTTTTTTTTCCAAATATATTTATGAAATTTTGCACTTAAAAAATGGGAAGACTTTTGCTAAATGGAGCATGATGATAATGATGATGAAGTGAGAAAAGAGAGTGGCATTTTTCTTCCTCCACTTTTAATGTTTTCTCTAGCTTTTAAAGAGTGGGTGAGAGATATTTGGTTGAGAGTGGGGTTTTGCTTTGCTTGGCATTGCAACTTCCTCAATTTGCTATCACCACCTATTGAAAAATGGAGGCCCCTACCCTCTCCATTTTCATCATTCATGGCTCTTATTCAAAGATTCCCTTCAAAGTCTCAATAGATTTTGTCATGTGTTAAAATTACTTTACCTACTCTTATTTTAACTAGGAGACTTGAGTTAATTTAGTAAATTAGGTTTTAGATTGGATTTAAATATTTTTCCTAATAAAATTGCCATCATCAAGCTAGAGCTATGATGTTAAGGTCTGGCGTAATGACAGAGCTAGAAATTTCATGAAGAGTGTTTAGTATAGGTAAAGTAACCTTTTTAAAAAAAAAAATAATTTGGTGCATCAAAAAATTTTAAAATCAAATTATACAATATTAGTAATTGTCATTTTTTAAAAAAAATAAGCCCTAATATACGAATTTGTGAATGTTGTTCTTGGGTTTGACATCCCACGAGCTCTTGAGAATTCTTTTAAATGACTATTGTTTGTGAGTGATGCCTAGATAATTAAATGGCTTTTTCAAACATATTAACCGTGTTCAGCGACGGCTCAAGCACATTAGTGGTCTAAAGTTAAAATCAAACTAAGGCTTCGAACTTTTAAAAAATGTTAATATTTTTTATATAATTGATTTCTTCTAATATCTTTTTTCAATTGATAATATAATAAATCCATATTATCTTTCATGAGTCATTGTACTCTAAAATCTCATTTGTTTGTATTTAATGGAAGTTTGAATTTGAATGGTTTAGACATTAGACCATCAAGTGTATCTGTTTTTTTTAGTAAATGATCTCTTAATGAGTCTGAAAACATCTAATTCGATCAAATCTATGAGAGTCTTATTTCTACTCAGACTCCTTTTCAAACACTTATTTATTTCCCCGAAAAGCTCAAACATAGCTTTCTCTCTATACATATATGGCCCCTCTCTCGCCCCAAGTATCAACACCTGGTAAAAAAAAAAAATCCTCTTGAATGGGTAAGATTTCAAAACATTTTATAAGTAGGCATAATACATAAATGTGCCCTTTAATTTAGCTTTATTTTACATTTATGCCCTCCAACATTGTGTACAAGTAGACATTTAAACATGTATAAAGTTGAACGAGTAGACACATGAGTCCTACATGCTATAATACACCTAGGGCACCACGTAGGATGCAAATTGTCATATAGGATGCCAGGTAGGATGTGGGTATCTATTTGTTCAACTTTATGCAAGTTTAAGTGTCTAGTTGTGCATACCCAAAGTTGGAGGACATAAATGTGAGCTGAAGTCAAGTTAAAGAACACATATCTATGTATTAAACTTATCTACTTATAAAATGCTTTGAAATCTTATACCCTTTATCCATATCGATGGATATCAAGATAATTTATGATGACATAGGACATACAAAGGTATAAGTACTCCAAAGTGGGTGACAACAAAAGTACAAATAAGTAATTAAGTATTTAATGAACTCTTTGGAAAGATAAAATTTTAGGAACTTTAATTTTGTTTAAGCTTCAAGAGAAATTAGGGGAACATTAAACATGATGATGATATTACTTATAGGGATAAAATGGAAATTTTTTAATTAATTTTATCTTGATTTAGTAATTCGGGACAAGTATTTTTAGAAATATGATCAGTTAATATGGGACAGGAGGAGTAAAGATTAACGAATTGATAAAGGATATATAAGTCAAAACTACACTCTTAATTTATTTTTTCTTAAAAATTGCATAAAATCTTATCATGACGACTAAAAAAATGAAAAAATATTTGACATAATTATGTATTGCTGATAACAACAACACTAAGTCACTAATCAAGTTATCATTCAAACCACACAATGACAACACAATTTTACCAAATTGAATTGAAGCATGAGATATTAAGAAGAAAAATTCTAAGAGATATTAATTAATTAGCTACAACCTAATAGACTTTATGATCTTCAACTGCATGGTGCAAATTAAGCTCATATTTAGATTTATTGACATGTACCCATAAAAATGATGAAATAAAAAGTGTTCATGAACTGGATCTTCAAAATATTCATATAATAATTATTACCCTATTAAGGAAAACAGTCAAACAAACAAAATTAAAAAATCAGAGTTTTAACTGGAAAAACACACAATACTACTTAATAATTATTAGAGTGGAGGCGTTACATAAAAATAGTGAAAATAATAAAAGAAGAACACAAACCTATAATCCTCCCTACCTCACATAATTTTTTTTAAAATTGGTAGTTCAATTTGTGGGTTGAATATTTGATATTAGTGTTTTAATATCCTTTGGTGGTCATGCTTCCTCGACTTTTAATTGAAATTTCATTTTAATTTGTGGGTCGAATATTTGATACTAGTGTTTTAATATGATATAATTTAGTGTGGCATGCATGTTTAAATGGAATAAAAAATTAGTTCATTTTTTGAAGTTGGATTTTAATTTTTTTTAGGATAAATTGAATAAAAAGATGTTATAAAATCAATTAAATTAAATAATATATGATAAAGGGAAACTTAGTTAAATCATAATTTTTTATGTTAATAATAATTAGGTTAAGAAAATAATTATTAAGAAAAATAATAAGAGAGGTAAGCATAACATTATAAACTACTATGGAAGTAAGTATTACAAAACTAAACTTGAAGGGTAATTTGTGCAATTATCCCTTTTATCTTTTGGTTATAATGATTTTCTAGAAAAATAGTTTAACTTTAGTGATTTCATAAAAGAAAATTCATAAGTTGAGTGAGTTTGCTAATACAAAATTAAGTTGAGTGACTTTCTCAAATAATTTCACATACTTGAGTAACCTTTTGATGTCTTTAGCTCGTATTGATTTTGCACGACAGTACGTGATCTCTGTTCGCCTCATACATCGGAAATGAAACTCTTGTTGTTCTTAAGGCCGGAAAGACCCAATGTCGGTTTCATCCTTTAGTTTCTAACCTAACCCTAAATATGAAAAAAAAACTACACACCAAGATTTTGAACTATGGTGATGTCTTTTATTATAACAACAAACAATAAACGTAATTTTATTATAACAAAACAATAACATATCTTATTTAGTACATCGAATACAGATCAAGTAAAACCAATCAACATGCCTAGATAATCTTGAAGTTTAGTAATGATTACAAAATAAAGAACACACATTATAAATAATTATAGCACCATAGTTTGGCTTATACTAATTTAGTTGTTATCCCACCAGAATTGTGATTGGAGATAATCCACAACTTTCTTGTCAACTTGGAATATTTTGGTGAGGACATCTTTATTGATCTTGGTAAAGAGCTTATTCTTCATATTTGGACCCGGATTTGAAAGGACAAAACAAACATAGAGCGTGCCATCAAGGACCACAAGAACCTCGGTTCCTCTAGGGTGTGTGTGGTGGATTGAGACCATATGGTGCATAGTCAATACGAGCTAACGAAATACCCAAAGTATTCAACCCAGGTAAATTGAAGACGTTCACAACTGTTACTGCAAATCCAACATTATTTGAAGTATTTCTAGCTACGTTTAAGCCTGATTTGAAGAAGTCATCAGCATTGACAACTTTTGGATCTTTGCATACCTTTCCATTCACAAAAACTGCATAATAAGAAATTAGAATTAGAATATAACACAACAAACTAGGATCAGAAGCATGGCTTATTGAAGTCACCACAGCCAATATGGCAATATTAATACAAAGGACTTAAGAGCCATAGCAAATTAGAAACTCTAAAACAATCTAATTTATTATTGTTCTCTTTGTTTATGTGATTAATATGATAAGAGATGTATATATGCCTATTTATAGATAAAAGATTGTTTGAATTACTCTTAAAAGGTAGTAAAAAATCTAACAATTGAGTTGTGATATGTTGGGTCAACAACTACAAGGACTAATTAATCTAGTGATTTTTTGAGAAGATAGATACAGTTTATAACAACTACATATAATTATTTAAGACTAAATCATATTTGTGAAGGACTTATTATTAGAAATGGTCATGATAATATTGGATGCGGAAGAAAGAAGAAGTTGACTATGATACATAAATAAGCTCTTTAATTTGGTTTCAGCTGACATTTATGCCCTTCAACTTTGAGTGTGCACAAGTAGGCATTTAAACTTGTATAAAACTGAATAAATAGACACATTCATCCTACGTGACGTCCTGACAATTTTTTTGTCCTATCTGGTGTCTTACGTGTACGTGACGTCCTACATGACAGTGTTATGTCTTATGTGGTGTCCTAGGTGTATTATGTCACGTAGGGTCGACGTGTGTGTCTATTTGTTCAATTTTAAACAAATTTAAGTACATACTTGTGTATATCCAAAGTTAGAGGGCATAAATGTCAGCGAAAGCCAAGTTATATAGCTACCATTCTCTTGCAAATACATTAAGATTAATTACTATTCAAAGTGCTTGTATTCTTTTTCATTTTTTCTTTCTAATGTATTTGTTTCCATACAGTTTTCGTGAATGAAAAAGTTTGTAAAACTTGTCACTACTGATGATTTCATCAGATCAGGCCTAAACAACCCTGGAAATACGTCAAATCAACTTGGATCAATTATTACCGCTGTCAACATCAACAATTTATCCAGCTTAACACTTTAGGCTTTTCTTTAGCTCGTATTGATTTCGTGCAACGTGGTCTCTTATATTTATTTATTCAATAAATTTTACGTATGTAGTGATTTAATTTGTGAAATGGTACTTAAATTTATTTTTGCTTGGTATTTATAATTATATAATCATCATGTTAATGTTTTATCAATATTTAATTTATTTTTTATTCATTTATATATAATATTGATTGAAAATTTGAATATGTATATTTTAATTTAATAAATTAAAATTTTAATTGTAAATTTTATAATAGTAATTTTAAATAATATTTAATATTAGAAGTGCACTGATACTTGTCCTTTTTCATAATTTGACTCTCAAAAGTTTTTTCTTTTTAAAAATAGTCAAACACAATCTGTTTATCAAAAACACTTTTCAAATAAATAAACCAAACAAATTATTATTATTTTCAAAAGCACTTTTCTTAAAAGCTATTTTTAAAAAGTGCTTTTGAAAATAAATAGTTTTAAGCAGCAATGTCAAACAAACTCTTAGTCTAAATACAATGTTTGTTTTGATTGTTACTTAAATTCTATTGTATCGTATCGTTTAAATTCATCGTTAGGTAACGACGAAATGACCCATTTTATGTAACGACCAATTTGGTGCGACCACGTCGTTACCTTAATATTTTCTTCTCATTTTATCTTTACTTATTATTTAATAATTCTATTTTTCATTTACCCCACTTTTTCATTGTAGTTCTACCTTGTATCCTACAATATCTTGTAGGTTTATCATTCAAATTATGAATATGTGACATTATGTAACCAACGTTGTATTATTAAAATAATATAATATGATACAATACAACACAATACAATACAATATAGTACGATACATTATGAGACAATACATAACAATCATCCAAATATAAAAAAAATTATGTATGTATTGTTACTATTAATTAAAATTTTCTTAATAATGTGTTGTTAATCTCTTACTAATTATTATGTACATATTTTTAAAACTTTATTATTGATGTAATTATAATTAAAATGTAGACAATTAAATTTACTGTTATTTTTATTTCTTAACTTGTCTAATTCACTTCAATTTGAATCAACCATGTTTTAATATTGAATTTTTAAGATCGTCTTCAATTCTTTGAGATGTTTTATTAAACATTTCAAGCTCAAACTAATTAGATTATCAAATAATTAAAATTTAAAAATGTTGCTTAACTTTGAATGTCTTCAAAAGGTAACAATCACTAATATTCTTTTATAAAAATTAAAAGTATTACGAAATATTATATAAGTTAAAAAAAATGACACTCTAATTGGCATATCCAATGGAGTGGAGTCTTAATTTTATTTTTAAATACTTTTAGAGTAACTTTGATAGTTTATGTAACAATTGATTCCATTGAAAACTATTGAAATTGTTTTCAAAACTATAATCAATAAGAGAGATTTAAATATTTGTGTTGTTATGTAATGTACAATAATTTATATATGTGTATTCATGTCTTACAAAATATTGCAAGAAATGTTATATTGTCAATTGAAAAAGAAAAATAAATTATTAAATTATAATCAATTATAATATTTTTTTAGAATTTATGAGAGTAAATATATATAAAAAATTAAATAAACTGTAACACCTCGAAATGTGGGAAAGGTAAGGAGGTTAAAGGGCAGGTCCACAAACCTAAAATGGACCATGAACTCTCCACGAAAGCCTAAACGGCTCGTGAAATGGGTCCACCGCCCATTTAGGGAAATGGGTTGGTCGTTTAAGGAAACCCTAAAGTTGCCCTCACCCTTCACGACCCCCTTCACGGACCGTGAAGGGCTCCCATATAAGGCCTCGGTCAGCTTTTTAAGTTAAGACTATTTTAATCTTTCCCTATTAAGTTTTCTCATTTTAACCCCTATTCTAAGCCCTATATATGCAATTTAAGTCCTAAAATTATCCATTCTAAATCATTCACCTAAATCCTAAATTTCCCTACAAGTTCATCCCAAAATCCTCTATAAAGCCTCTCTAAAGCTAAGGAATAGAAGCTAGGTTTCACTTCAAAATCTTCAATTCACCATAAATATTGGACCTTGATTAATAAGTTATCTTAGTATTCAGCTAAGAAAGAGAAATTAGGGTTTCACTTCAAAATCTTCAATTCACCATGTATATTGGGCCTTAATTACTACGTTATGTTAGTATTCACTTATGGAGTCCTTTCCTTCCATAGGGTTCCCAAGATCTTCCAATTCTACAAGTTAGATTCTCAATTCAAAGTTAGGGTTTTATTCTATATTCATGGATTCTTTATCAATTATGATTCAATTACTTCTTTTCTATCTTTTAATGCATGAAATGAAAGTATTTACATGATTTCGAGTTGAATTCATATGAACTCATGCATGATCCATGATATTTGACTATGAACACATGATAAAGCTTATGAACTATGATTTATAGAAATTATGCATGTTTTATGAAAGCAATGTTTATGACTCAAGTAAACTTATAGATGAAGGTATATATATGTTCTATAAAGCTTGGCCACATGACATGAATGACATCTAAATTTGCCATCAATTCTTTTGATTATTTTTCTATATCAGGTCTTGATTAGTATGGTATCTGGATATGTCCTCAATGATCATGGATCAATTTTTCTAAAACTAATATCATTAGTAGTTACTATGGGCCTTATAAATCTATTATGAAAAGATCACGAATGGTGAAAGGTTTTTTAAGACATGATTTAATGAGCTACTCTATGATGGTTCTAGCTTGGATTAGTAACTTAATTGTATTTTTCCATGGATGATAATATGAATATTATTAATGACTATTCCGTGAGATTTTACTTAGCACCGAGTGGGCTTTTGGGATGAAGGTTTCCGTTTAGCGTCCATGAACCTTTATTAGGAATCCCTAAGTCACATGACTATGTGTCACCATACAATTTTGTCTCAGATAGACATTAGCTAGTGGATCCCCTTTAGCTCAGACTCATGGTCCTTACCTTGGCAAGTAGGACACTCTCTTTTCGGTGTGGAAGAAGTACACTAGATTCCATGTTATAGATCACATGATCTATGTCGATTAATAGTAAACATCCCACAATAATGAACTAAGTTTACTTTCAAAGTATCTCACAAGTGTTTTAAAGATGTTAAGTTTGCATTGACCATGATTATGACTCATGTTTTCTAACATTTAATCTTGTGATTTAGCTTGGTCATTGCATGTCATGTAAAGTCCTTTTAGCATGATTTCATAATGCTTATGCATTGCTATCATATTTAGTACATTTCATGTACTAATGCATGTTTGTGCCTACAATATTGTTTCATTAATGTAGGATTTGACACTCCTACCTCTCATACTCGTGGCTAGTTGATCTCTTTGGCACTTGAAGATTGGTGAGTCCTCATGATCCGAGGGTCGAGACACTTTTATAGCTTTCTTTCATTTCAGTTTTCAGACTTTGTATGTGGTGTATGGGTTACGTCCCAACCTCTTCCTTTTGATGTAATAGATGGCTTGATGAAACTATGATTAGATTTTTGCTTTGTCAAAATCTTTATGATATAAGATTGTTCTTTTGAAATATTTATTTCTATTATCGTGTATGATGTATGCTAAGTGGCTTGTGTAGGACCTTTCAGGATTCTATACGACATGTTACGCCTAGGATATACTTTGGATCGTGACATAAATGATACCATTTTTCGTAGCGGAACTGGTAGTTGGTGAATTCATGGAAGTGGTAGTGTGGTAGTTGATAGTGTGGTAGGTGAGTATTTTATTTTAAAGATTTTATTATAGTATTCTTTTGCTAAGTGTCTTAATCTTGATATTCTTTTAATATTATTTTTTGGTAGTGCTAAATTCATGGTAGTGTGTAATAATATTTATTGTAATAATCTTCCGATAGTTGTTTTAATCTGAATATTTCTTTAATATTATTTATGATATATTCTAGATATAACATATCTTGGGTTCTTTGGTACATATATAAATTTTC